>NW_014040485.1:38213-39799 GCF_001186125.1 Sphaeroforma arctica JP610 | reverse complement strand
TATATATATATATATATATATATATATATATATATATATATATATATATATATATATATGTATATATATATATATATGTATAAGATTCGGTCTATTAAGGCGATATTAACGCCTTAGAGTAAATAAACGCGTAGGTCAATTCTAAGTATCGTGAAAATATCAAAGTAAATAAACGAAATGAGACATTTAGTAAAGATAGGTATGCCTCGCTTAAACAGCAATACTCTGAGGGATTGTGAGGCTGAGACGTTGCCTATATATAATCCTCTCAGTACTGTTTCCGCCGAGGGGATTTTATTTAGTGTTTTGTTTCATTGGGGCGAATCGAGACTCATAAAATCCTATCTTTAGAAAAAATAAATACACTTGATGTCCTTGGTTATTGTCTTAACCAATAACTTGCCACTTATCAAGAATTACCAACTTAGCCTTCATCAGACTGGCACATCTGGTTGGCTGATCGGAGGATCAACTAGGTAACGTTATTAGTCCCTAGAAACCTATATACAGATGATCCATCTCGCTACCGAAGTATTCAGATATAAATAAAGTTGGAAAGTAAATGTAGTTCTATTAATAGAACTAGATCAAATTTTATGTTTGGTATTTTACTGGGGCCTTTTAATGGCCTTGTCCAAATATCTGATATGTAAAATGATAAAGGTATTAATAAATAAAACCATTAAAAACCGCGTAGAAAACTTAAGTTCCTTGTACAATTAAGAGTACGTTTTTAGTATACCTACTGCTTAATAGTACGTTTATAACACATAGTCTAATGTGGAGGCCCGGCTATTTCATAGCCCTCACCCAGCTTTGAGACCCAGGAGAAGCAAGTTGCTCACTCAAGCTGAATATGGGTCAAAAAGCGAGAAAGGAAAAACGGGTCGAAAACATTAAGTAGCATAACATATAGTTAATGTTTCTCAGGTGGAGAAGTTAAGCGTTCTCGATTAACCTGTGAGTTTTGGGCTTAGGTCCAGTAGGTTTGTGGTGGTCGACTGGACGTTTATTATGCTTCAGTGTCTTAAGCACATATAAAGGATGAGCATTAAAGCTCGGGATAAATGCTGTAGGCGGATAAGTTTTAACTTCCGTGCCTTCTTGTGACTTATGTAGGCGTTTGCGCCATTTTCGATCTAAGGCTTTTAAATAGTCTTGATTATCGAAAGCATCTAAAGTCAACTCGGCTATTGTACCGTCTATAAAGCGTGTACGACAGTATGTGTAGCCTCCCTTATCCGTTCTCCATACAATGTCTTTAAATTCAGAACGATCAAGAGTGGCATACAGACATTAAGTAGCATAATATATAGTTAATGTTTCTCAGGCGGAGAAGTTAAGCGTTCTCGATTAACCTGTGAGTTTTGGGCTTAGGTCCAGTAGGTTTGTGGTGATCGACTGGACGTTTCGTACGCTTCAGTGTCTTAAGCACATATGAAGGATGAGCATTAAAGCTCGGGATAAATGCTGTAGACGGATAAGTTTTAACTTCCGTTCCTTCAGACGATGGAAACATGCTATCTTTTCTTCTTGTGACTTTGTAGTAAACACATCAAAATACGATACTAAAACCTACTGAGTCT
>NW_014040485.1:13286-19378 GCF_001186125.1 Sphaeroforma arctica JP610 | reverse complement strand
TGTAAATATATATTTCGTAACGGGGTTCACAAATAAGTTGCCCAATTGGTGTTGTCGATAAGCTCGGATATGTAATTCCAAAACGAAAACATCATACTTGCAGTTATTGTGGGCTGAGTACAGTGCATACACATGCATCGATGCGAACCCCATCGACTTGAACGTTAACATCGACGGTGGTCGTAACTATGGGTGCCGCAATACATTGTCCTGAAGTACAAAATCACCATCGCCAATGAAAGCACACGCACTAGACGCTATTTTACTTCATAGTTGGTGGCGACGACGGGTGAGACCGATCCAAACTTATTGTCGAATAGTTACTTGAAACTTGTTAGTTTAACTACCCTTCCCCTTCAATCGACGTATAGACTCAGCGACATACTAGCTGGGTACATTGTGACACAGTGTAAGCCCACAGACATCATTTTAACACACACACGCTGTGTATGCGTATTCATATACAGTCAAGTGAATCTATATGTATAAAGCAGCTATAGCGAACACATGGAAACGCTATCGGTTAAGATTGCACCACTACTGTCACGTGGCAAGATTCGGTGTTCCAGGGACTCATTCAGCAGAGGTTCGCGCGTACTATGGTTGCGTGTGGTAGAAGGGAGGTTGTTGAATGGATCGAGTGCAGTATGTATATGATAGCAAGCAGTGCTTAATACGAAGTTGTCTACCATTCGTAGGTACCATATTCCCATATCCCAGGCACACATCGAGTTATGTATTGTTTGAGCACAAGCACAACACAATACAATATTGTTTGAAGCACTCCTTAAATGTGCAACGAACAACAAGCTAATCCAAGCACAAAGAACAGTGTATAAAGAGCCGAGATAAGACACACATACTGGTCCGGTAGAAGAAGGCCATCGGCCAGCATGTAATCCAGAAATTCAGCAGGCACAGGAAGCACATGTGTTGGGAGACTCACGTCACGGAAGGCATCGTACCATGCAGAGAATCGACAATTGTCGACTTGCGATTTGTACATTTTAGTAAAGTCTGTGATGGGTTGCCGCATGGGGAATATTATTATACTATCTTATCAACAGCGTTTACTGTATATACAGAGGATAAGTGCTTCTGAGTGACTGCCTGGCTGTCAGTATTTATTGATGCTACTTACGTGTTGCTACAATACGCATAGGGATCATTATTTGTTCGAACACATGAGCATGACACCCAAATGACGCATGCATTTATCTAAGACATGTGAATCGAATATTTTTAGGGTGTCGTTTGTCACCGCCCCCGTCTCCCCTCTAAAATAAAAAACATTTCCATATTGCGGCTATACTTTTGTTCTGGATTGTTTTACCATTCACCAGATAAGAGACTTCAGATATCAGCACTCTGTATTCTCGTCGTGGCCACTGTACAACCCAACTGTTCAGCCAACATACAACAAAAGGCGAATGCCTATGAATACAACCATAATTTTTCGTAGGTACTATTTTCCGGATGATTGGTGTTCTGCTTTATTAGAATTTTAATATTATCAGTCTAGAATTCTAGTTTCAAACCAAAGCATATGATATTACAAACGCCATATACAATGATATTAAATTAGATGGTAGTGGTAGCAATAGAAGCCTCTAAAGCCAGGATTTCTTCCAGATCGATATCGTCTATTGTGATCGACTTTCTTACACGTCTCTTCTGCGCGGGCTCCAGATCCTCTACAACGTCCAATACAATGGACTTTCTTCTGGTAAGCGAGAACTTACGGATAGGAGTGATCAGCTTGCGTACATTATCCTCCGCCTGCTTCATCAACACCTTCAATTCCTCGATTGCACTCAACATCTTCTCTTCGGGGAACTCGAATACAACACCACCCAACCACTGAGGCACACCGGTATCAATACCTCTAACACTGGCGCCTACTTTGGCGATGTATTCGATCTTGGTGACGTACTCATGACCCTCGAAATGGTCCAAGAAGGTAAGATCTTCTAGCACACCAGTTGTTGGAGCATTGATAAAGTGGTGCAGACGACCCATTGCGGGTACATCAAATCGAGGAGGATTGATTGGGATATCCAGGAGAGCCAGAAGAAAGTTGAGGTTAGGATTCACACCGAAAACACGCTCGTGGAAGTTTTGGATCTCAGCACCGCCAACCCGTGGGTTAACTTCGAGCAGAGCAGGTCCGTACTCGGTATACATTGATTCGACATGGAAGTTACCGTTGATGAATCCAAGTGCCTTGACACACGCGATGGAGTATTCGATAAGCTCTTCCTGAACGCTTTTAGGTGCCAGAGAGGGGAAGTTAAATCCTTTGTCCTGGAAGTACGGTGCGTCGGGAATCCAGTTGTCGACTACATTTGAGTAAACGGACTCTCCCTTCGACATCAACACTTCCACGTCGAACTCTTGAACGAGATCATTGTAGATGATGGGAACGAGCAGGGTCTCCGCCACAATGGGACAGAAATCTGTCATACCTTGAGTAGATAGCAGCGGGTTGACTTCGATGTCTTCCAAGATGGTACCAACGGCTTTGGTGAGTTCCTCCTCGGTGTATACTTTGTGCACTCCCTCAGAACCTGCACCTGCCGTAGGTTTGATGATCATTGGGAATCCAACCGTTTCGATACATTTTGGTACGTCATCAACAGACTTCACTGGGTATGCCATGGGCGTGTTCAGGCCAGCGTTTGCAAGTGCCACACGTGTCTTATACTTGTCACGGGCCATTTGATATGAGTGTGCTGGATTTCGTCCAGGCGCACCTAGAAGTTCGGCGACCATACCCACCACCGGTTGAATTAGTTCTCTTCCACCCCAAACACCATCAAACTTCACATCCAAGTGTTTAATAGCCTCGACAACGTTCGATGCAGCTTCTTCGCAGTTCAACTCGGCGAAAAAGACATGGTCGACTGCGTCATTAGATTTCAGCTGATCTAGATACGGGCAGGTAGGTTTCTTCTCTGTAGGGGTCTCAAACACACCATAAATAACCAGTCCTCGTTTACGCAAGTCCGCCATCATTTCTACCATGTATGTGGGACTGGAACCAGCAGTTGAATTACTCGCCAAGTATAGAAGATTCTTACCCTTTACGGCGTTCATTCTGAGCTCCTGAGTTTCCGCATCCCTGCCAGTTAGTGTTGACACATCATTCGAAGCTGTCATATTGTTAAAAATGTTGCAGATAATAAATACCCCTTGTGTAGGTGTATAGGTTATGATTAATACCTCAGAAAGACACTGGGTTCCCCTTTTATACACACCTGGAGATCAACTTAGAAAACGTTTCTTTCTGAAGTATCATGTAAAGTATTGCGAAAAAAAAAGTATTTTGCACACAATCACTGAATCGGAATCAGATTGCCTCGTTACTCTTTAGCCTTCGTTTGGAGGCAATGGAGCTTGGTGGATGTGAGTGGTGGGAGAGAGAGTATGCCTGTCTGCCACCCTGCCTGAGACCTGGTCACCTGGCTGGGGTCCTGGCAGGATAGGCACCTCAGGCCTGCTGGTCTCCCGAGCTCCTGGCCGCTGAGCCAGGGCGAGAGCTTTAAAAAAAAACAGTTAAAGCGATCAGCAGGAGTATTTAGTATTTTACTGGCCATAAAAAAAAAGGTTGTTGTTGAGCTTTTTGCCTTTTTTCTTAAATATATACATATTTTAATAAGGGGGTTTTTTTTGATGTCAAATTAGAAAAAAACAAAAACAAAAGCGAGCAATCTGATACAGTAAGACGTGAACGGAGCGGGAGAAATGTCAATGCGTTGCCACTTGTCAGTTGTCACTTGTCAGACTGTCATTGTCACAGAGACTTATTTTGTTAAAAAAAAAGAAAAAAAGAGAAAGAGTCTCAGAGTATGATTCAGACTCACAGTCTCTCAGACAGTCAGTCTCAGAGTCTTAGACTCTCAAGTCTCAGCCTCACAGGCTCACAGTCTCACACTCCTCAGTTCACACTCACTCTTTTTAATATCATGTCACAGACTTTCTGTGCACTTGTCATCACTCATCCTGTTGTTTTGAAAAAAAAACAAAAAAACAAACAAAAATTATTGACTCCACGAGTCCTCCAATCATTCCAATGTAATTAAATTTTACAAGAAGTACATATATGTTTGTTTGTTTTTAAAATAAAAAACAAAAAATTACCAATATGTAAATAGTACATATTTATTTTCAGGATGCCTATGGCTATGTAGTAAGTAGTATGTACTCCAGGCCTCCAGGCTCCAGCTCAGAAGCCTCGTGACTCGTGTGTTGGCGGAAATATTCATCATGGGATACTTTGGCTCTGCAGAGTGCAGACAGTGCAGAGTAATGACTAACGACTGAGAACGAGCGACGACTTAACGAGTTGTCGACTGTCAAAGCTCAAAAGTGTTCAATGAATCAATGTCACTCAGTCAGGAGTCAGGCTGTCAGGACTCAGGAGTCAGGACTTGTGCCAAACTATACCAAAGCGGTAACTTTCTAAAAAAAAAACTACACCGGGAATATTCCGGCTTGAAAAAAAAACGATCGTAAGTTCGTAACCAGAATTGTATATTATAATAGCTGGATATATTTTACTAATACCTATCTTGTACACATGCTAAGCATAGCTGACATGTGTCCCGTTTTCGGCTTCTCCTCTTACACCGCGATTTTAAATTTGTCCATTAAAAAAAATTAGGATTGAAGTTTAAATAAAACCTAGACTCCCTGAAGAAGCATACTAAATACTCGCAAAGAGTCTATAGAGTAGACTCAATAGACCTGTGGGGCTGTGGAGGAGGTCCTTTTTTA
Organism: Sphaeroforma arctica JP610; assembly: GCF_001186125.1. Classification (NCBI taxonomy): domain Eukaryota; class Ichthyosporea; order Ichthyophonida; genus Sphaeroforma; species Sphaeroforma arctica. The sequence goes on along the minus strand of NW_014040485.1, from coordinate 14,602 downwards.
ACATAAAAAGTACGAAACGTTGAAGAAAACAATGCTACAATTTTTTTTGACATCATTGTTGAGCATATTTTACAACTATTTCGTTTATATTTTTCAAAGAAAAAGTTCAAATAAACAAAACAAAACAAAATACAATTTGTATAAAAAAACAAATGCTATGTATTAAAAAATATATATAGGGGCGTGTGTCGAATGACGAATCGTATCTATGTAAATATGACACTCGGGCCTCTCTCTCTTCTTGAATAGAGTGTGACTGTAGACTGTATAGGGTGTGACACTGACTGCGGTGTAACAGTGTGACTGTAAAATGTAGGGCACTGTAGTCTGTAGACTGTAGCACTGTACACTGTACTATTTAGTCACGCACTATTTACACATTTACACCATAGTCTCATTGCACTTTTAAACTGTATAGTGTAGCGCTGTAGACTGTGAGTGTAGAGTCGCTGTGTTCATTGTTGTTTGTAAATTTAGAAATAGTTTGTGTAAATGTTCAAAATCTTTCTTATATACATGGATGATGCAAAAGGATTGTATTCTAGTCCTACGAACTTTTCCGTTCTCCCTTAAATTTTACACTCCTAGAAGGTCATGATTCTATTTAATATTTTAATATTTACGTGGCCCTCTGGATTACAGGATTAGGTCCGGAGCGGAAACGAGTCCCAGTTGTCAAGTTGGCCATGGTTTGTACCTGTCGCTCGTTGTGCATTTACATAACTACTATTTTTCCGACTCTCTACTCGTTCGATCGCACACACGCACACAGCCACACATTTACGTTCACACAGAGAGCGAAGAACTAAATAGAGGGAGAGAAAGTTAGATAAAGAGAGAATTATAGCGACGATTTATTTAATTAGAAAATGAAAGAGAGAGAGACAGAGAGTTTATCTATAGATATTCTACACCATAGATATCATTTTGCTTGCACATATCTATAGTATCGATAGTTGCACTTGTTTATTGGAATATTAACTTGAGAGATGTGTCCGTTTGTTTACTATTTCATCAATGATCAAATTCTATTACTCATTTTCCCTGCCCTTTACATGTGCTGTTAAATGTGAAATGTCACAGTGTGAAATGTGAACTTGTCAGGATGAGCTAATTATCTTCTCTGGTGGAATAAGAATTAGTCTCAGAAACGATTTCTCACTCATGACAATCCCCTACTTATTCTCCCCTCTCTACACAGTAGAGAGAGAGAGAGAGAGAGAGAGAGAGCTATGGACAATAACAACATATGTATTTATCTGATACCTCTCTCACTTCCTCTAATTTTCTCTCCAGTTGAGTTTATAGACCTGATC
>NW_014040485.1:1382-11162 GCF_001186125.1 Sphaeroforma arctica JP610 | reverse complement strand
TATATACATATTAGGATTTTGTCATTTTGGATCACCATTATGGATAGTCGTGATGTTTCAAATATTTTGTTTTTTATTACGAAAATCGATATTTGTATCTGTGTATTTACTATTTAGGACTTTTATTTGCCTTCGCCTTTTATATAGCCGTTTTAGGTGTGGAAAAAATAATTTTCCAGTCTGACTTATCACTGATCAGAGTTCAGAGTCAGACTGCATTCGCTGAGAAGTCTGAATCTGACACAGTGACAGATAATGATGCATTGATAATTTTTTACCAGCCTTCTGAATTATATATTCTTGAATAAATTTTTCAATTTGTTGGTCTGTGGCCGGTGGGCCTGTGGCATTACACACATCCCGTGACTAAAAATAGAGGCAAAGCGTTTAACCGGCAAGCCAAATAAGCTTGCTTTAGACCAATCAAATGGATAGATTTAACTGATAAACGCCGTACATATAAGACGAGTTTATTTACGAAATAGTGGGTACTGGGGACTGATGAGGTTAAAATCTTTTTAAAAAAAATATGTGGGGAAGGGCGCCGGTCCGGGAAACAAATAAAACTATAGAAAAAGCGTCAGGGATATTTTAACAGCACCATTATTGCCTCAGTGTATCAATAAAACATAACATAAACATGCCTTTTGATTTGGGTAGCTTGATCTCGGCCGGTGGCCGTGTACGTATAGGCGGACACACCACCGAAGAGTTGATGTCCACGGGTGCTGCGCACATCGTCGGATCGGATGGCACTACAGAGGGTGGGGCGTCTGATGTGGTGCAACAGTCAGATTTGACGGGAAACAAGAAGTCTTTGTTCATTGGAATTAACTATTTTGGAACCAAATCAGAGCTGAAAGGTACGTATGTATGGTTTGATATTATATTACAATGCGTTAAAGTTATGGCGGGCCTTTGTGTAGATGTGTCTAGTCTGTCTTAGTGGACTCGCCAGTGTTCTTTCTCGCTGCTATCACAGTGTATTTGCTGTATACTTTATCCGAACTATAATCCTTTATCCATATTTCATCGCCCGAAGGCCCCCTCCTTTTTTATATTGTCGGAGTTCTCAAGTAATAGGCGTGCTATATTTTAATCGTGTACACAGGCTGCATAAACGATGTCAAGAACCTGCGCGAGTTCGTGATCGATACCATGCAATTCCCAGACGACAAGGATCATATGCGCGTTCTAATTGACGACGGAAATGGTGATGCTATGCCCACAAGAGATGCGATTATGAAGCATATGAACTGGTATGTTGTAATACCTAAGACACGTACAGTTTGGTCCTTTAGCCATGATGACGAACTCTTTTGCTTCGCCTTGCGGCAGTTGATAAGCGTAGTCTTCTAAATGGCTCATGACAATTTACACGTGAGCAAGAGTATTTTGTATCAGAACGCACTACTTTTGGTATACTGCTCGGTAGCGCAATTGTTCGTACATCCATTGAAGTCTTTAAATTTGGGCACCTGACATTTCAGGCTTGTCGCGGGTGCGCAAAAAGGAGATTCGCTCTTCTTCCATTACAGTGGCCACGGCGGCACAAGCAAGGTATGCGAATGGTCCTAGCATGAGAAGTACGAGAGACTAACAAACGTAATATATTTGTATGCCGTCAAGGTACGTACGCGAATGTTTTTAACATGAGAAGTACGAGATACTATCAAACGTAATATATTTGTATGTCATCAAGGTACATATGCGAATGGTCTTAACATGAGAAGTACGAGAGACTAACAAACATATTATATTTGTATGTCGTCAAGGTACATATGCACATTTTTTCAACATGAGAAGTACGGGAAACTAACAAACGTATTATATTTGTATGTCATCAAGGTACATATACGAATGTTTTAACATGAGAAGTACGGGAGACTAACAAACGTATTGTATTTGTATGTCGTAAAGGGATGTGTGACATGTATTAACGAATGTGTCTCGTTTCTTGTAAGGATATATTCCCCATATTTCTGCGGCAAAGATCATTTATTTATTTTTTCCATTCTTGGTACTTGCACATAACTGTATTGGACAGTGTGGATAGCGATGAAAAAGTTATTATTGGTCCGTCTGTATAGCGATGGAAGAGGTCATACGAATTATATTTGTTGCTCCTGACCACTTAACGTGCATGATTGGCATTTGCGTATAAGACACGTTTTAGCGATGTCTGGCAATATCACAGCACTGCAAAATAGTCTACAGACCTCGCTTGGCAGTTTGGGCAGCTGGAGTCAACACTTGCTCACACTACAAACTATACATGCATGCGCAAATTCGTTTACTTGTGGTAGCGTAGGATGTTGGTTTAAAGCATTTGTAGGGTGTTGTTTATTTGGCTGTCTACGAGCGCATGATGGCCTCACAGACTGTCAACAAAGTGTACATGTGTCGAAATGACTATCGTAATGACTGGTTTTGCTAAATACAACTGTTTGTACTGGCGTTCGGTTGCCGCCAACAAGGCAGTAGTATTGTATTTCATATCATGTCGTACCAGTACTGGGAATTTTAACAACACCACAGCATGCATGGCTGTCACAAACCAACACATAGCAACATCTCAAATGAATTCGCACTCAAATACACACCCGGTATCTAGGACAAGAACGATTCCGATGAGCAGGATGGTCAGGACGAAACACTTTGTCCGATGGACTATGCGACCAAAGGTCAGATCATCGATGATTTGGTCCACAAGCATCTGGTGGAGGTGCTACCCCCCGGAGTGCGGTATGTTTGTCGTACTACACACGCCATACGACAGTACAGGTTGTTGCATGTGGCACCAATGATCTGCGAAAGCGGTACAGCTTCACTCCTTGAATGGCACGGACAGAGATATAGGTAGTTTCCATGTCTTATAGTAATTGCTTTACTCGCACTCCTTCCTGTCTATGTTTGTATGTAATCGGTGCCGGATAACAGTCTGCTAGTAATCATATACCTATACACAACATATCTTTCCATGATCGTATGCCTATATGCTTATGTATCCAGGTGTACATAATTTGTGCAATCCATAACGATTATTCGCCCCTATGCTACCATCCTCGCTACCATCCTCTCACAGGCTCACTGCGATTGTAGACGCGTGCCATAGTGGCTCGGTCTTTGACCTAGCATACACGTACAACATCGACGCCAACAACGCCATCATTGAGGTTGACAACAAGAAGATTGCAATGGATGCTGCTAAGGCCGCTTACGCAGCCCATAAAAAGGGGGACAAGATGGGAATGCTCAAACATGGTATGTTGCATTGCCAAGTATATTTGTTGATGTATATCCTCGGTTTTTTGATTGGTGACGGTAGTGTCTCAATAGTTCTTGCAAGAACTTGGGAGTTTCTGATCGATGACCACACGCCACAATTCGAGCTTCCTATTATATAATTGTGCTTATATAGTTCTTACTACCACGGGAATGCATGGGAAGAGTTTTCGAACAAATCTAAAATATGATCGCTACTGCCCGAACCACAGACACTTAAATGTTAAGTTAGTTCCTACGTTCATATATATGGCCTTCACTCTACGAATATGAATATATTCGGTGATGAGATTGTTTATGCTGGGGTTTTGAGAAGAATAGTATTGTTCCGAAAAACGATACAGCAAGCGACACATTTTGATTAAGAGACATGACAGGGTAAAGTAATTTGGTATGATTATATGCTATTATATGTACACACAACATCCACTTTCACAAATATATAACGATCCTTCCTCGTACTGCTGTCAATTACCACAATAGAGTTTTGAGAGGGTCTATGACGATATATTCTGATTGTGCTCTCCACTTGCTTTCAAAAGCGTGCTGTTGTCGTATGCGCACAGCATGTTCCCAGAAATTCAATCTCAACTCTAACCATATTGCTATACACATACAATTTTTAAGGTTTGAAGGGTGCCAAGGCAATCTTCGACGAATTGAAGGGCAACAATTATGAGGACAAGCCCGCTGGAGGCTCAGGTGACGGAGTGACCGATGCGCGCGTATCGAACAAGGAAACAGTAGCCGATGTCATACAGTTCAGTGGGTGCATGGACTCGCAAACGAGTGCCGATGCGCATATCAAGGGCCAGGCCACGGGCGCATTCTCATGGGTATGTTGGGAGACGAGACATGTGTGCGCTTCTACGGTGAGATGCATGATATCTGTATGTCTGTATGCCTGTAGATGCCTGTTAGCGATACGATTGAATATGGCAAGCTAAATGGCTGGACAACCTATGGTGTATTGAAATCATGACAAATGCTCGCTTCTTCTTCTTTGCAGGCTTTCATCGAGAGCATCAAATCCCACGGTGTCGGTAAGCAGACCTACATCGAACTACTGACAAACATACGCCAATTGCTAGCTGGCAAGTATACTCAGGTAAGAGCCCAATTTAGGAGAATGTCCTCCTTCGCGTTTTCTTCATCCTATTTTGCATGTCAAGTGTTCCTAAACCTTTTGCTAGGGTACTCAAACCGTTGAACTTCCGATGAGTAACTCTCTCCTTGTATCTCTCAGGTGCCCCAAATGTCGACCGGATATAAGATGAATATGCAAACCCCTTTCATCATGTGAGAGATGATTCGATGCTTATCGAGAACCTTCTCAATCAACATTGAAAAAGTCAATTATAGTATTTAGGTACGATTTAAGTGCAATATAGTAACAATACATCATATTGAATATTACTTTGCAATGACAATGCCTTCCGAATGTTTACGGACGATTGTCTTGCGTTGATCGATCGTCTTCCGTTATTTTACATGATGTCATAGTTCATAGCAATACTTGACAAGGTTTGAGCTCGAACTTCGAATTCTGGCAAGATAGTACGATTGCGTAGAGTTTCATGCCCGATTACAAACCCAGAGAGGAGTCTTGTAAGACATCTTCGCCTACACTGATAAAGAGTATAAGATCAGCTTATCTGTAGATTGCCAATATTTCTTTTCATGCTCGATTAGACAAAATAGACTGACTGGCTTTCCATACGCGCGAATCAGTGTAGACATCCTTTGAATGGGTACCCGAGAGCGCCGTATACGCTAACGTATCGGCTCAAATGGCAGGGGTGAAAGTCAATTTTTTTTATGTATGGTGGATTTAAAGCCGGGAATCTGCCTCGTGGCGACGCTATTAAATACTCACCAAACTCTTGTGCAGCTCAATTGCTCTACCACAAAATAAACTATTCTGATTCTCGTTGGCATGAACTATTGCTCAATATGAAGGTCTTCTTAATAGATGGGTGTGGTATAACAATATACAGAGTACATATCTAGCAGGCCGTATATTTACCATATGAACGGTGATGTCATATCGTTCTGTCAATCAAATACGTGAGTTTCACCTCACCTTCATGATTTCATTCTCACCCGGATCCAATTGGCAACTTAAGGTTGTTCGAATTATAGCGCGCCAATGCATCCTATTCAGAGAACATTACTGTCATAACTGGGAACGGATTATGAGGCCCTTGAGCTTATTGTACCGCTCGTGGACGTGGAAAGGAATGACTTCCGAGTCCCTTGAGCTTATTGTACCGCTAGTGGACGTGGAAAGGAATGACTTCCGAGTCCCTCGAGCTTATTGTACCGCTAGTGGACGTGGAAAGGAATGACTTCCGAGTCCCTTGAGCTTATTGTACCGCTAGTGGACGTGGAAAGGAATGGCTTCCGAGTCCTTTGAGCTTATTATTGTACCGCTAGTGGTCGTGAAAAGGAATGACTTCCGAGTTGGACTCGAGTGCTTAGCATCTGCACTCGTACTCGGTGCGTATTATATTGCACCACTCTAGCAGGATTATAACTATCCATCCCTTGATCGTAGTTCATTTTATGTCTAACGTCAGGTATAAGGTTTTTTATTTACTTATTACTATCAACCCCTTCCTAGGAAAGGAAGGGTATCGAATTGATTATGTACAAAGTATCAAACTATTTTACTTGCAGGATTACACGCTGGAACCTTGCGATTGGTTGGCGCACACTCGCATCAATATCCCGGTGCTCGGAGTACAGACACGGGCGTGCATCCATATGTTAATAGAGTACGTTATTATTGTATGTATGCAGGTGCAACTACTTAACCGGAACACATGGTGCAATCGTCCTTATTGTTGATAGAGCACAGAAGGGCCTCCTCGTTCTCTTCTGCTGTGCGTAGACTAGCGGTCTTAACAGCTGCGGCAAGTTTCTCTGTATCCACTGTAAACTGAATAGCATTTACGGCGGGACGTGTACGCAGGTAGTACATACCTGTCTTCAAACCCCTGTGTAACACAAATAATGTGATAAAATAGTGAGAAGGATTGTACGTAACACTGCAGATAATGTTCTACGCCACAATCATATGACAACGTAATTTGTCCCGAGTATGAATAATATGAAAAAGGGAAACAAAGCAAAGACAAAACAACAAGAAGACAACGGGCAAAACGGTCGAATCTCACTTACTTCTTGTACGCGTAGAAGTGCATGCTTGTCAGCTTTCCGAAATTGGGCTCAGCGATAAACAGATTGAAACTCTGTGACTGGCACACATAGGCACCCCTGTCGGCGGCCATATCGATCAGGCTCTTCTGCGACATCTCCCAGACGGTTCGGTATATGTCCCGTAATTGCTCAGGGATGCGTGTGATGTTCTGGATTGATCCTCCTGAAGCAATCAGCTGATTCTTCATATCTGTGTCCCACAATCCCAGATCGGTGAGGTCCTTCAGCAGATGCTGGTTGACAATCTGGAACTCTCCTGAAAGCACGCGACGTGTGTAGATGTTCGATGTGTAGGGCTCTATGCTCTCGTTATTACCCAGAATCTGAGCTGTGCTAGCGGTAGGCATAGGGGCGACCAACAGTGAATTTCTGAGTCCGTACAAAGCCATATTCTCCTTGACCTTAGCCCAATCGTGTCTATCCGAGGGGACAACATCCCACATATCGAACTGCAAGATACCCTTGCTCGCTGGGGAGCCAGCGTAGGTCTCGTATGGACCCTCCCTCTTGGCTATCGCAATACTCTCCGTCACCGCACTGTAGTAGATAGTCTCGAAGATGTGCTTGTTCAGCACGCGTGCATCGGGGCTATCGAATGGCAGGCGCATCAAGATGAACGCGTCTGCAAGGCCTTGTACACCTAGACCGATAGGTCGGTGGCGCTTGTTACTCTTCTCGGCTTCAGGCACAGGGTAATAGTTGACGTCGATGATTTTGTTTAGATTGCGCGTGGCTATTCTGGTGACCTCCTCGAGCTTCACAAAGTCGAACTCGGGGCCGTTTGCGCCGTCGGTCTTGACGTACTTAGGCAAGGCCAGGGACGCAAGATTGCACACAGCCACTTCGTCGGGGGAAGAGTACTCGACGATCTCACAGCACAGATTAGAGCACTTGATGGTACCCAAATTCTGCTGGTTACTCTTGCGGTTACACGCATCCTTGTACAGCATGTATGGTGTTCCGGTCTCGGTCTGCGCCTCTAGAATGGCGAACCACAGCTGCTGTGCCTTGATTACTCGCTTAGCTCTACCCTCGCGCTCGTACTTGTGGTACAGATCTTCGAACTCCTTTCCCCAGACATCGTCCAAGCCTGGTGCATCACTTGGTGAGAACAGACTCCACTCTCCATCGGCTTCGCACCGTTCCATAAATAGATCGTTGATCCACAGGCCGAAGAAAAGATCACGTGCACGCATCTCCTCTGAACCTGTATTCTTCTTTAGATCCAGGAACTCGAATATATCTGCGTGCCAGGGCTCTAGATACATTGCAAATGCTCCGGGACGCTTATTACCGCCTTGGTCAACGTAGCGTGCGGTGTTGTTAAATACACGCAACATAGGCACAAGTCCGTTGGAGTTTCCATTGGTTCCAGCGATGTAGCTTTCTTTGGATCTGATCTTGTGAACGTTGAGTCCGATACCTCCGGCACTCTTGGAGATCATCGCGCAAGTCTTCAGGGTGTTGTAGATACCTTCAATGGAGTCGTCCTCAATTGTGAGAAGGAAACACGACGATAGCTGGGGACGTCTTGTGCCGGCGTTGAACAGGGTAGGTGAAGCGTGTGTAAACCAACCCTGTGATAGGTTGTTGTATGTTTCAATAGCCCCATCGATGTCGTCGCCATGTATACCCACACTCACACGCATAAGCATGTGCTGAGGTCGCTCAGCAACTTTTCCGTCCAGGCGCAGCAGGTAGGATCTCTCTAATGTTTTGAACCCGAAGTACTGGTAGTTAAAGTCACGATCGTAAACAATCGCCGAGTTGAGTTTCTCAGAGTTGGCTCGCACACGCTGGATGAACTCCTCGGAGACCAGAGGACTCTGTTTGTCGTTCTTGGGGTTAACGTAGGTAGCCAAATCATTCATAACCTCACTGAAAACCTTCTTTGTTTCCTTGTGCAGATTGGACATCGCAATGCGGGCAGCCAGGATAGCGTAGTCGGGGTGTGTGGTGGTCATGTATGCACAGGTCTCAGCCGCAAGCGTATCTAGCTCAACGGTCGTGACACCGGCGTATATACCGGAGACGATCTTCATGGTCACATCAGTGGGGTCGACGAATTCTTCGTTCAGACCATAGCACAGTCGCGATATGCGTGATGTGATCTTATCGAAAAGCACAGCTTCCTTGCGTCCGTCACGCTTGGTGACATATAGTTTGGGTGCCATCCTGAGGATATGAAAGTACTACGTTTGATATGTTGTTCCTGGTGCACCTGCGACAAACTGACGTGTGCGCTAGACGCCTGGGTTGTCTAGTACCTGTTCGTTGCTGTTGGATATGTGCATTTCTACGTTGAATTTGGCTTGTTTCGCTCGTGTCGAGCTGTTCGAAAATCGAGAATGACTTACAGATGCCTATGGCTTTCAATTGGTGTAGCCCGCTACGAAGGTCGTTTGGGCGCGTAAAGTAAGACAGTTTCTTTTCAGTATTTATTTGCGTATTTTATTATGAAAGTGAATTTGAACTCAACCCTGAATATCGTAAACCGATGTTACAAATTATAAAATGAACCCTTGGAGGGGCTCTATACTTATAAAACTTTATGTCATCAATTTAGAATAGTACAAAAGCAAAAGAATATACGACATGATTACAATGGTGCGTCTGTATTATATATAGCCTAAAATTTCAGGCGGGATTCTGATGTCCAATGATATAGAGAGGATAACTAATTATAAAGTTGGCGGTCTTTATTTTCATATACATATTTATATCCAAACTCAAACTCTCTTGTGGTAAAACTGGTACACACAATTCACACAAGTTCTCTCGGGGCCCGGCCCGCCCGGGCGTGAATCAAAAGAAAAAAACACAAAGTATGTACGAAAGTATGTATGTATGTAAATAGTAAATTTGTATTGTAGTGAATGTGGAGTTTTAGTCTTGTAGACTCCTGATTTTTAGGAGGCTGTGCATATTTCCTGGTTTCCACAACGAACAAAATCACAACTTCAAATTATGCAGCGACTGTGTTATATGGCAAAATAATGGAATGAATCATATGCAGTTGCATGTATAGTATATTTTAGGGATTCGTATGTACAGGGAATGTATATGTGAATATATTGGAAAGGTCCATATGTATACGAAATTTATATTTATATTTTAGTAAAATACCCACATAAACATGAATTATTTATATACATAAATACATATATATATATATACATAAATATATACACACACACACACATATATATATATATATATATATATATATATATATATATATATATATATATATATATAGTACGTAGTACGTAG
>NW_014040485.1:0-1362 GCF_001186125.1 Sphaeroforma arctica JP610 | reverse complement strand
CCCCTGTGTGCCTTGGCAGTCTCAGATATCTATATATATATCTGTATATATATCTATATCTATATCAATATCTATATATATACATATATCTATATCTATATCTATATCTATATCTATATCTATATCTATATCTATATCTATATCTATATCTATATCAGCGAGAAAATGGAACCGAACGGTTTGAAGTGTACTGATACGTCGCAATAATATGGCAGTCATTCTGTTGATAGTTCAGTAAACACCGTATTTAATTCGAGACATGTACAAGGGAAGAGAAACATATGTATCGTGTTTTTCATAGTCGAAACAATTGTTTGATATTGATGCGCTTTTAGCCTGAGGCGTGAGTCGGTGGCTACTCGCTTTTGAGCGGTTCTTTGATGGATCGGTATCACGAATCATGAATGTTCTTCACTCTTCACCAATATTACAATATAATTTGAGATTTGCATAACTGCATACCATAACGGAAAGCACTCTGCAGTCTGCAGTCTGCAGTTTGCACGGCTATTTCTATAAAAGAAGTCTGTTTAGTCTTTTTGGCAACCTCAAGTGAAAAACACCCAGGCCCCAGCAGTGAGCAGTTGCTCTTCAGAAAAATGATGAATATTTTAGTTGGTTCCGTAATTAAAAAACGGGTGGCGTGTGCCGTATGTGGATATTTTTAAAAGGAGTCATAACTTTCATTTCACACGGCCAAGATAACCGTCACGTCCGCGGCGCGGCGGTGGATTAATTGTAAATCAATCTGATTGGCGTATATTGAAGCCGTAGTAACAGAAGAGTATCGAGTCATTCTGTTGGACGTTGAAGCCCTGATAAAATGAATTTGTTTAAATAATATTACAATACACTAGCTTGAAAAAGCCCCGTGAGTAGACTAGTCAGTAGTCACCGCCCCTGGCCACCGGGCAGCTGACGCATATTTTATGAAGATATATTATTATATAATTAAAAGTGGTATGCACAGGCTCCACCATACAAGTAAGCAAAGCGTCATATGCTGTCAGAATGGAACACTTAGAAAAGAACCCTTTTGTAGCCACAGAGAGCGCTACTGGCTCGCCGGCTAGTCCCTACTATGATCTGGCCCATGTGGAACTAGGAAGGATGCATAGTGACCATAGAGGTAGGCGAATTTTGAACCTGTGATTGAATGTGTCTCACTGCAAAATCAGATAACCAATATTTTATCGTCGAGCCCGAAGTTGATATACATTTTGTTTGCCGACTTGTGTCGAAGCTAATTCGTGGGCAACAGTGGCGATATACCTGCATAAGGCCAAAATATTCTGTAAAAGACAATTGGGGTCCAAGTACTGGACTAATATGTGTAATATTACTCATGTTGATAGATGATCA
>NW_014040486.1:167716-175546 GCF_001186125.1 Sphaeroforma arctica JP610 | reverse complement strand
TATATATATATGAACGTGTATATAAGTATATTACATACTGTTGTTTGTAGAGTCATCTGTATACTCCACCATGATCGGCCAGGAATGACTGGTGGTGTTATTAAGAGGCCTTTATCGCAATGTAACAGTACGTCGATGCTCGCATCAGTACCAAAAGTCGTTGAATCCGACGCGAGCACTTGGACAACTGCGCAGGCCAGTAAGACCATCAAGGTTACAAACCTATTATTTTCATAGAGCATATTGAATGTATCTGAACTTGAAGACGCTTCTACTACAATTCACCACTGTGTTAGATTAACTCAAACAGTTGAGTTGCTGATTACAAATCGGTTAACAAGACTATTGGGGTGTAGTAATATATACTATGAAAGCAAAACTAGAGGCAAGGATCCTTCAGCTGGATTTATAGAGGAAAACGAACAAGCATAAGGCGGGTGACATAATCCGTGTGAAATCCTCCAGATACTACGACATCGACTTCTACTACAAAGCATTTTGTAATACAACCTCTATAGTCTATAACATGAACTATTTACAATCTACAATGCATAGCATATCGATAATCGACAGTTCATTCTACTCTGAACCGTTATTTACGGTTGCATGGAATAAATTTAATTTTTCATCCCAATTTGCGATTGCTATAAACCGCCAAAATATCAGGATTAACCCTGTCCGGAATTCTTCACCCAAAAATATGTCTAAATTTTGAATTGGTATGAAACTCGATTTTTTCAAGTCACAACTACGGATCGAGCTCTACTATTTCGTTAGGATTTGCTCTCGCAATCAGGTCATCTCGTCAAATCCATCTAAGAATGGGGTTTCTGTCCAAATTCCATGCGATTCAAAATAATGAGATTTGCTATTAACAGAAATTTGCGCTATCATTAAGCATCTATTGGCTGGATACACCAAGAAGTGTAATTATGGCACCCTCAGACCCCTGAGACCTCGGTCCCTCTGTTTATGCAACATTTGTTTTTGGGTTTTCTATAAAAAAAAGCTAAGAAAAAGTTATCGGTTGTTATGGCGTGTCCGCGTGTGGAGCGTGGAGTTGCGGACACTGGACAGTATAGTATTTACTGGTGAGTGGTGACTCGACCGCCTCACTACTCTACTCTCTAGTAGTAGAGAGAGAGGAGAGACTAGAAAGAGAGCGTCGCCTACTGAAAAAAACACGGATCTGTAAGGCTGTATCACAGTATCAGCGTGACTGTAAAAAGTAAATACATAGTAAATAAATAGCACTGCTCTTTGACAGGGTCCAGGACTCCAGTGGCCTACAGGATACAGGCTACAGCCCTACTTTGGGGCAGTATGTATGTACTATGTAGCCCTACGGACTCTTATTTGAAAATATCAGTTGTTCTCTGAGAGTCGGTGTCTGCCGCCTGCACTGTATGAATAATTCGATATAGTTCTTGATATGATTTATGTTCATTGAAATATTTATACAGCTCCACGCGACGATTTTAATTTCGAAATCAGCAATCGTGTAAAATATTGCATTGTTTAGTAGAGCGAGCACAACTTTACAAGATGTATCGAAGCCACTGTGCCAATAGCGAGGAAGGAATGGTGGATCCCAACCATCGATTTCAACTTCAACGCATATGCGGTGTGTTGTTACTTTTGTCGATTAGGATGTCTTTTTACTTTTAAAATAGTTTTCTAATAGGAGATGGTTGGAGTAAGCTGGTATCCGGATGTAAATTGTAGCATAGTATTTGCCAACTCAATGAAGATATACCTACTTGTTTAGCAACCTACACTACTATACATGCCTATTAGGCACGCCGAACACAATTCGATCAAAAGCAGATTGTTGTTTAAATATGGATACTTCCCCGAGAGAGATCCATCTTCCATTTAAAAAGAAAAAAGGGATCGTTGACTCATGAAAATAGTGCTCATTGCCGTGAATAAACACTGACGAAGTATTTGGATTGTCGCCAGTGGAGAGGTTACTAAATATGGACAGTTTTGGCATTGATCTGGGCCTGCAAGCTGGCTTTGAATAGGATGGTGATGCCGCTACTATCTGGATGTGTCGAGGCGATTAGTAGCGCTTGAATGTCACAAGGGCCTCAGTTTAAAACATCATGTAGTTTGGCCCGTTGGAAACAAAGTAAATTTTTATATATAAATAGCCAAGCAAATCTTACGACCTCAACAAATGATTTGTAATATCGCAGAATTGTGTAAGTCACAATTAGTTTCCAACAAGTACGTTTATAGAAACGGACAATATAGCAAATATAGCAAAATTTTAGAAATCGTGACTAAAACAGCATGTAAAGTGAATCAGCTTACACTGCCGCGGAAGCCGTTGGGTTTTATATTTAAGTACTGAGCACGGAGTTCCTTTCGGATGTTGCATCCCTCCAGGTTTATCGTGCAGATATTGAGCGCTTTTCCGGCCAGATACTGTACACTCACTTCTGATACATGCTATCGACATATGTTCGAAATAGAAACCACGATACTATTTCCAAACTTAGAAAGAATCCGCCTAATAAAATAAGAACAATTACGGTAAAGGGTGCTCGGACCCTATCAATATAAACACTACTGCAGCTAGATACCATCCGGCGGCAAGCGAATGCGCAGCAACATAAAATAGTGCGGGAATACGGACAGACTTACCGTATACGACAGGTCAATCGATGACAATGTGCGACTAATAGCAATGTTCTTTAATCCTCGGTCGGTGAGCCCGAGGCACAGCCTGACACTCAGGACTTGCAAGGCTGGGAACTTCCCTAGTATTGTCATAGTCTCGTCTGTAACCTGCAACGTTGTGTATGTGGTAGACTAACTCTCATTGGTGTGCAATTCCACGTCAGCACTTCGAGAATTTTCTGATCGCGACTGGCATCAAGAACGTGAACAAGTACTGAGACTTGCCGTAGAGTGCGATACTACATTCAGCACGGCTGAAGAAAAATCCGACCCCTGGTGGCATGGAATACACACAGTAGGGATGACATAATTCAATAGAAACAATAGAAGTAAAATATAAGTGAGACTATAGGACACCAGTAGGGCAACAAAAGTATACTTACAAATAGCCCCGATTCCAGGCGGAGAGATTTTAAGCATGGCAAAGTGGAAAGGGTCTCGAGCTCGTCAGGCATGAAGCAAAGTCCCGACAGGTCCAGATGCTGTAGCAATGGGACATTTTCTCGAGACAAGGTTCAAACTGCTACACCGATGATTGTGCTCCAGCGGAGATCCAGACTAGTAAGACCCCGGCCAAACAACGGCAGGTGTTCCGCAAGTAGGTGGTCTGTAAACTGTGGCGATTAGAGATCGAAATGGTGAGGAGATGTGCTTCAATCCGACACATTAGAAGTCACCGACTGAGTTCTCGGTGGCGAATATTAAGCTATCCATAACACAAATGGGCAGTGAATGAATGTGGCGTGGTTCATCGTGCTGATGCGTATGCTATACTACCACCACAACGCTGACTTTTACATTCAAAGTTGTAAAACTAAACATATGTCAAAATATCCCAGTAAATCGAAAGAATTGTAAACGAATTGATATCAAGGATTTCCGACATTACATGGGTATGCACATAAAGGAAACCGGCCAACTATAAAACTTGCTTGTGCAGGAGTACAATACGAACTCACTAAAGTCTCAAGTGCAACTATACATAACAGCTACACAGCAGTTGTTATCTATTTTAGTTGCAGATCGATCTTAGCATACCTCCCGAAAGTATATCTAATTTAGATACAAGTAGGGTGTAGCCAGGCAATTCAGCTAATTTGTATCGAACGAGCATCAGTCACAACTATTGCACAATAACGTACACGTGCGCATATGATTGGAATATATATCCCTGTGCGTCTGCATTGCTATGGAAACCACTAGCGACATATGCACACTTTCACTGGGAACAGAAGCGCCAGAGAATGAGAACCGAAGTGCGCGAAATACTGACCTTTGAATGGGTCAGTCCGAAGCATTGTAAATTCGGTACTCGAGCCACAGCTTCTAAATCACTCGGCACCAAATAGATGCCCTCCACTGACACTTGACAGCGAGATGCTACACTGGCGTGGGTCGGGGTCATGTACGCATCTGTACGTTGCTGCATCCAGCTATCTTCACCCGCATCCCAGGCCGTCTGCCTCTGCGCATTAAGAACATGTGATGGATGTGCACGCACACAGCCAGATATATCCTTAGGCGCAGTTGATAGTCCGAGCAGAGATCGGATATTGTTCGCCAGTGTGGGCGCCACCGGCGTGGTTAGACGGAATTTGAACTGTCGGATTGACCGCAACGGCCTGATCTTAGCACAGGCTGGTTCGCAGGCACAGCTACAATCGCACGCCCTTATTTGACACAAACTCTCACGTGGCGTTGTGCGATTATCGGCTGGAGATGTAAGTATCCTCGAAACGGTGGCCTTAGTTTTGTCTACACTTGTATGGGGGCGTATGCTGGGTCTGTTAGGTCGCCGTGAAGTGTCGCGGTGTGAACTTAGTTCCGAACTTTCCACTGCAAATGTGCCCTCATTTGGTTCGGTCGGTAATACAGGGCATACCTGTCCGGTGCACACGGCATTCGGTCCCCAATCCGAATTCACGTAGTCAATCGTTAAAGTCTCGAGTTGGGTCATTTGGTGTGTGATGGCACTTAGACTCGCTGTGCTCAGAGTCTGCGTTGTAACGAAGCGCAAATGAATGACTAATTGTTTAACACGAGCTCAGAAGCAATGATATGCAAGAAACCGCAAGCATTTTAACCCACTTAGCACTTCGAACTAGTATTCTCATGGCACGAATCTGAACGACTACGTAGACAATGAATAACGAAATGGACAATGCCAGAACAACCAGACGCCGTTTAGGCACACATTGAATATAGATAGCCATCGAGATCATCCACACAACATTGCCTGTAAAACCTTTACATACGAATACAGAAGAATCTTGCATCCAATAATAGCAGTTGGAGATGACCTCGAACATAACCGTTTCCGGCTATAGCGCGTAGTTCGCCATGCTATCCGTAGATGATGCAAGAAAGTCACATTTACCACACTAGGCGAACCATCTGTTGGCCAGTGCACTACTATAGCAGACAATATACACCAAGTCATACGTGACTGGGTTTAACGTCCGCGTGTAGCTTACCTGATGTGGTGTGCAACCGGTGAGTGAGAAATGCCTGAGTGACGTGTAGCTAGCCGCAACAGCCACCAAGCGCATCACCGTATCGCCCGAGGCCTGCGATCCCCGCAGCGGCACATCTGTGCACTTGTATATTACTCCACACGTTCTCTTACACCCGCACATGTCCACACATGTCCCACATGTGTGCGTAGTATAGCAGCGTTGGCGCATGTGAAAGTTGGGGAGGGCCTCGGTTGTTTCACGTGCTTGGTCGATGGCCAGATGCAGCGACGTCAAGCCTAACCTGAAGCCAGAGTGCGCACCGAACGCCTCCTGTTATTTATTGTGGCATAGCCGCCATTGTGCGAGTAGGAACTTGAATATGTGGCAACTAACAAGAAAATAAAGTAGCCCAATAGGTTTGAAATACGAACATGTTATATACATTCCGAGAACTCAGGTGAGCTTCTTGCGCGATCGAAGTCGACATGACCGGGCGAATGCGATACTAGACTTCATGCTGAACAGAGAAGGAAGCTCGCCTCACGAGCGCTATATTGAACTTAATAATTCTAGTGACATTTGGTCTTCATGTACAAATTTAGCGTCACGCAGGCGTATGTGCGAACTACTTGTTTTGAACTCATCCCTTGCCTCAAGCTCGCTTTGAGTGAACCACTAAAGTTTATTTATTACATATTGGTTAACAATGGGCTTGAAGATCGGACGTATATTTATTATGTAATATGTATTTACATATACAACCATTTTCTGCAAGGTAATGGCGATTTACTGGTAGAATATCTATACAAATGAACTCGCACAATTCCACGATACACGCAAGTATGGTCGGCACTAGTGATATGCCGGATTTAAAGTACAGCACATATGTTGAATACATCGCTGCAAAATCACTATCATAAATGATCCATACATACCAAGCACTGACCAAGCACAGCCAATGGGCCCGATAGTGAGAGCTCCGACAGGGTATTCAACATCCGCGGAAGGTAGTACAACGCCAGTCCATTCACATCCCACTCGTACGCGTCTCCTGGATTGCCACGATTGGTGTGTATAGCATGTTTTCTGCTTGTGCTCGGGTTATCGTATGCTGCTGATGAATGCCTGTGCCATTGCACACAGTAAGTAGCTCGATCGCCTTCTAAACCGCGCCTACCACGTGGAGAGATATAGTGGTGCAGTGGCAATTCGGTCCCAAGCCTCTGCGGGTGCACTGCGGTGGTCTCGGGTAGATAATATGTGATTATATCAGAACGAATACGGTGCATTGGTTGAATTCGTATGAGATCGGGCTGAACATCAACACAATTCAAGAATAGGCCCAGAATGAGCGATGCAAGTGATTCACGTTCACTGAACAGATGGCTGTTTGTTGGTGTAGTGTATCAAAGTCACGTGCATATATACATGTACATCAACCCAGAACCACTGTCAACCGCATACTTACACGCACAGCAACTTGGGAAGTGCCTAGTGTGCAGCGTTTAATACACAAACCAAAAAATAATGATGTTCTAATAGAATCCACCGACAGAGTACAGTCGACCCACCAGAGGTACGGGGACGGTATACGCCCATCTCCAAACTGCGCAATGCAGGCAGTATATGGCCCAGCACAACAAATCTGGCATCATTATCGAACCGCCGCACTCGCCATGAGGTGCAGACGTCGGCTACAATAGCCGAAGCAGCATGGCCTGATTATCAGAAGTGGGTGAGGAAAATCAACGGATGAACTATCTTTATGTTTACGTACATGTAGTTGTGGATACAGTATTGTACCATGACCTGATCATAAGTGGGTGCGGCAAATCAGTGGATGAACGAACATGTAGTTGTGGATACAGTATTGCGAACAGGCTTGACTTGTAAACATGCAGGCGCGTACGTGGGGGCGCATTTTCTCACCCAAGTACCGCTATTGATGGCTTGATCATAAGTTGATGAGGCAGATCAATATATAAGCCATTAACATGTTTCTGTAGTTGTATATACGGTATTGTGGCTAGGCTAGAATTCTGTACACTCACTCGCGCACGCTTAGGTGCATATCGCCACTCCGTCACTGCCATCGTATTCATAGACCATGTACGCACAACGCAAATATCGCAGGAGCTATCGAGTCAGATCACAAACTTCAACCCAAAGTCGCTACGCAAATGATCAAGGCTGACAGAAAATATCAGTGAAAAAGCATATGCTTATCGATACTGCGCTAGTAAGTGTATCCACGAGGCATTGTACCGCGCAAGAGGTGGGGTTGCCTACGGATTCGTGCGTTCGCTGCAAAGACTTGCTGAACCAGGTTCACAGTGCATAAAACTACCATACAGGGCACTATGAGTGCAGCTTGAGAAGGGTCTCACATGTCTATCTATAGTTATATCCTTAACTAGATACCTACATACCACTGGTCATCTATCTTTATATCAGTACATAATGCTTTGCAGTTTTGTGAATATATATATATATATATATATATATATATATACGTACATATAAATATATAATATATATATATATATATATATATATATATATATATAAATATATATATATATATATATATACGTATATATATATAATTATATATTTATGTATATATATATATATATATATATATAAGTATATATACATAGATATATATATATATATATATATATAT
>NW_014040486.1:155460-167696 GCF_001186125.1 Sphaeroforma arctica JP610 | reverse complement strand
TTATATATATATATATATATATATATATATATATANATATATATATATATAATACTTTGCTATGCAATAACGTTTAGATGGGTGTTCATTACCCACAACTAATCGCATTTAGACTTGCACGTAGGTCGAAATTGGAGTACATCTGTCTGCTTTAAATGTACGAGAACTAACTGGAGACATTCCAGGAGCAAGTCTAAGACCAAATGAAGTGTCCTCGCTTTGTCACACTCGATCTGGTTATCATCGCTGCATAGGTTGCAAACGGGGCACGTTCAACAGGTTTCATGCAATTGAAAACTTCTCAGCAACAATTGCAGTCAGTGACAACGACTGTACTGCGCACACCTTACAGAAGAAGGAATGTGTGATCTGATTTTCAAAATATAACACACAACACGCTACACCGTGAGAAACAAATATAAGTATACAAATGTGGCAACTCTTGCGTTGCATTACTATAGTGCCTTAGGCGTGTACACACTTATATTTTTCAATGGACATTGAAAAGTTTGACAAATCCCAGTGGATCTGATTGATATATGCATATGCTTACTGTCTTAGTGTGTACACAGCATAATTGTATGCCCAGCTTGTGGGTTTAGAATTGCATGATGATAATTTAGCATGGGTAACCAATGTAGTTGATGGGGTCTGCGCATCTCCGGGCTTTTCATAAGCATGTATACATAATATGCGTTTATTATTTCAGGGTGTAATCTATAAAACAGGTAGTCAGCAGATTGCTTGGCGTCTGTTGAGTGATTGCCTGCGTCCTTCAGACGAGTCTCAAGAATACGACAGGCACCACGATCTAGACCACAACTTAAACGATTGTAAACAGTTGGACAATCGCGTGCAATTGGTCAAGTCTACTCGTGAGCATGCCATCCTATTGCTTGCATAAACCACTCTTAGAAATTAAGTCACGTAAGTATATTATGTGTACAACGATTCGTGTATAAAAACATCATATTCAGCAAGGGATCAAACTAAACCAATTGTTGAACTGTGCCAATGATAGTCTATATTGTTCAACACGCTAGTAATTACATATCACGTGATCGGCTCGCGCATCATGCTACCCGCCGTTCTATTCGCTGTACCTGCTTGTGTTGTCGTCGAAGAACGGCAGTCGCAGCAGCCATCGGAGCATCATAAGTATATCATATCTTATACATATGCTGTGGTATAGAGATGAAAACTTTACTACTACATATAGGCTTTTTAGTACTCGTAAATACAAACAATTCTCCTAAAAATTCAACAATCTGACATAGCTAAATAGAACAAATTTGAGCTTTTTTTTTGGCGCTATCGTCTTTCGTAAATATATGCTTTATTTTACGCGAGTATTCTATTTATTTCTGTTTATTCACATAATTTATTCACATAACCTACTGAAAAAACTTTACCATGACCCTCTGGATTTGTCTGTCAGAAATGATATTCTCTCTTGACTTTAGCCTCTACTCAGGGAGAATCCATTTTTCATCCGGCGACAATTTCTAGTAGAGATGACCATGTATTTATATTTACATAGTGATCATAGGAACTATGACTATGTGTTTGTATCTCCCAGACTATTACAGAAGTATCAATTTTTAACAGAGACAGCTGCAAAATGGGACCTTCGGATACGTCGTCAAAGATGAGGAAGCAATAACACTTTGAAATCCGCTCAAGACTATAGATAGATGCGCAATATTACGAACACTTTATGAAGGAACAGAATGATTCTTGCTATTTAAAAAAATATGAAGTAGGGGAGGATTCCAACTCTTATTACAAAGATTTTTAATTCTAATGCGGTTGTTTTTAATAATTTTTGTTTATAGCTGCATTCATAGGAGCCGAGATTATTTTGATTTAACAAATAACGGTTAAGAAGGCCTTCTTCTCAGTGTGTTCGACGTTTCCTGGGCCCTTGGCGCGGGTGAGCTCATATCTGACCTCGTTCTTTTTGGCGTCGACTGAGTGCACCTTGAACTCTCGCGTCAAAACCACGTGCCCGTCCTTAATCTTCTCGGAGAAAGTTCTCAACAGAAGTCCGCCGTGGGAATCGCCTTCCTCGGGTGCTGGTGGTGCAACCACTTGCGTAATACCATCATCGGCCATAAGACGCTGTTGGTCCTTGTCCATGCTGTGTACACTGCCGATGATCTCGACCAAATGCTTCTGCAGGTAGTGGGTTACTTCATCGAAATTGTCAACCAGTTCTTCTTCGGCGGCGCATAGCTGCATGATCTTGGAGCAGGTGTTCTCGGCGCCCATGTCACATACGTGGTCGGACGCGCGTCTGCAGTATTTCATTGCCATCTTGAAAGTTGTTTATAAGAATATTGTTGTTTGTTCGTTAGAATGATTTGAATAGAATTCATCTAAGGGCTTTTATACGAGATAAATCAGTGAGAATGTCATGATGCAGATTTTTATATTGTAACGACATCAATGATCACAGTCTCATCATCTTCTCAAGTCTCATCAGCCACCAGCGTTCGTGGTTAAACCTTCGCATCCTGTCGCGTGGAAGGTGGAACAAAATGTCCAGAGAGTTGTCCCCTATCTAAAAGTGATCTCGGGCGAACCTGCGGAAGGTCGGTAGAATTCCTGAGCATGCGTGAAACCCACACAAAAAAAAAATTGCGGGCAGACGACTTTAAATAAAAACGAGATGTATTTAAATAATAAATAAATAACGTATATGGTGTGTACTGTGCAGAAAATCATAGAGTGTAAAAATAAAAACGAAAAAAGATTACCATGTATGTACGTACTCGAGAGGTTGAAATCCCGAAAGTATTTACTGCATTTTACAAAAATAAACGTTTTACAAACGCAAAAACGATTGATTTGTTTTGTAAGAACGATATAATAATAGCTGTGCCGATGTGGATATTTTTATAAATGAAAAGGAGATTTGGCCATGCATTTTCATAAAAAAAACATTTTTTTTCTGTATAAAAACTTGATTCTTTGGCATTCGATGAGATTTCGGAAGATTTCTCGAACCTATTTGTGTCTTTGTGCTCATGTGAGCACTGGTTAGCGGTTAAAATAAGGAACGTTCAAGTGCAAATGTCACAGATACACAGGACATTCCACATGAATCCATGGCCCCAATGTACATATCACTCGTAAGTCGTAACTCGTTTCGCTCTTGGCGTGTTCTACTTCTACTTTCTTCTCTTTAAAATCCGTGACACTATTTGGGCCATATATTCGTGAACAGTGACGAACTAACGATCACACACATATGCATCTCTTTCGCTCTCTTCGCACGCTATACACACGTACAGAAGGGCCCGAAACACTATATGTATGAACAGAGAAGGGTCCTAGTAATCGAATATTCAGTTCTATATCATCAACAGTGATATATTAGCACCCTATACTGTACATATATTGCCACGCACGATGTGCAGTCAACCACAGATTCCAGATCAGATTATGTATGATCAGGTTGGACTACGAATCGGTCGGCAACGTTGAGAAATGAATGATGGATACAGCTTCATCTCTCACGATTAGCATAAAGTACGTTGAGAAAGATACAAGCAGAACGGACGACAGGGGAGTGCGAATCAAGGAGCTGGGCGATGTAGTTCTCTGATGTATAAGGTATATATATATATATATATATATATATATATATATATATATATATACATATCCATATCCATGTACATAAATATACATATACATATACATATACATATATATATATACATATACATATACAGATACATATATATATATATATATTGTATATTGTATATGTATGTGTGTATGTGTGTGTGTGTGTGTGTATGTATGTGTGTATGTATGTATGTGTGTGTGTATGTGTGTGTGTGGGAATGCGTGTGCTTATGTGTATGTATATATATATGTGTGTGTATTCATATATATATATATACGTATACATATCTATATATATATATACATACATATATATATATATATATATATATATATGTGTGTGTGTATATGTGCATTTCTATAGATATATATGGATATGTTTGTATTTATGGGATTGTATGTGCATGCATGTATGTAAGTATATATATATTTATATTTATATATATATATATATATATGTATTTATATATAAAATATATATATATATATATATATATATGGATATGGATATGTTTGTATTTATGGGATTGTATGTGCATGTATGTATGTATGTATATATATGTCTTTGAATATATGGGTATGTATAAGTAGAAGTTTATATATATATTTATGTATTTATGTATATATATATATATATACATATATACATATAAATCTATATATACATATATATTTCTATTATTTATGTATACCTGTATATATAGTTAATTCATATATATATATATAAATATATATATATATATATATGTAACATATACATAACATATATATATATATATATATATATATATATATTATATTATATTATATATACAATTGTACGATTTACCAATATATCGATGTGTGTATGTCCGTGCGTATGAATGTATAGAATTATGTAAAAATGTATTCATGTGTTCATGCATGTTCAGTCATGTATTTATGTATGTATGCATGCATGCCGGTGGTCGGTGACGGTGTGAAGCAAATATTGAATGCTGTTTCATCGCTCACGATTAGTAGTAAGCATGTCGAGAAAGGCACAAGCAGATTGATCGGCAGGGGAGTGTGCGTCAAGGAGCTGTGTTTTTTGTATTCTAGTAGGCTATGGTTTTTGAATATTTAAAACAAAAAATATAAAATATATGTACTGTAGTAGGCATAAACGCGCCATATTTTAAACTCCTAATATGTACACGACATTTTATAACGCTATGAACCAGTGATAGTTTGATAATTGCCCTGATAACAAAACAACCATCCTGAAAATCAAAGACGTAGCTAGAACTGTCCAATTGTCTGCGGACTTTGCTCGCAAATGACCTCTTTAGCCAATAAAAACACCTTTTCGTAAAGCCCTTGAAGCGGGTGTGCGCTGCACACCCACTTGGGCCATTCATTTACGTTATGAATTACTGACAAGGATCAATCAGTCACGACTCACGAGGTCTACGACTGTCGCACATGCATACATCTGTCAGTCTTGCCATTGTTCTCACGAACCATAGGATAGGATATCATGAAA
This sequence comes from Sphaeroforma arctica JP610, assembly GCF_001186125.1. NCBI lineage: Eukaryota > Ichthyosporea > Ichthyophonida > Sphaeroforma > Sphaeroforma arctica. The sequence goes on along the minus strand of NW_014040486.1, from coordinate 162,556 downwards.
TTGACTCATAAACAGTATCTCGATATATTTTATCTTAATTGTTTTGCAGGTCTGCACTGTACACGTCGTAGTCATTGTCAGCAGGTCGATTTAAAATGGGGGTTCTTCGTAGGTTTTGCAAGAGTGTCTATAGTCCAACAACTAACCAACGAGCAACGATATCACGGTCCACATACATTTTGTTTGGATTTCACTGTATTAATGCTACCGAGAAAGGTGAAATGCTGTCAGCAGTCTACCCACTTGTATTTTGTGCAGTGCCTCTTTAGTCGAAGAGCCTACTGACACAACCCGGCTCCTGACTATTACGTTTGTTCGGACCAGTGCAGAACTGAATACTCCAACAAGGGAGGAGAACAATAAACTTTTTCTAAAAATATTGGTCTTATTCATAGGTGTCTTCGATTTATCTTTTTTATGAGGCAGAACTATCCCGTAAAGTCATTCGCAGCAAATAGCTCGCCATCATATGTTTCTGCAACAATTTGTTTGCCATCAAACCACCGGCCATTGAGCGACGCAATTGCCGCCACCGTCTCTTCCGTTTGCCTGAATTGCACGAAGACTTTAATCTCTGGCTCGGGTCCTGAAAAAGTATCCTGCTCGGATATTTTCAAGCATGGCGTGCGAGTAAGGATTAAAATCGTGACAGGGATAACGTATCCTGCTTGTGTTTTGTATGAAAGGCGAGCGAGAAAGTGTCAGAGGCGTACGCACTAGTGAGTATCTCTGAGTCGTATAGTGAAGTCATTTAGTATGTGTGGATCATATCATGGCGACGGTCGAGGACGCCTAGTATGCTTAATAATGTGCTAGCAGTATGGTGGGGAATGATTGATGTGGGCTGGTAGTTTTGTTCATTATTCAGTTATACGGCAAAAGGTTCAGATTTCAAGTCACAGAACAGCATTTTAGAACAGAGTGATTGACTTGTTTATGCGATTCGGTAGCCTGGTCATGGTATTTAGTTTGCAGGCGGGTGAGGAAGCAAAATAACCGTATCATGTGCAGCTGACAATAAATGGTTTCGTCTGCGGAATAAAAACCAACTTGCTCATTCGCAGCGCAATCAGAAATTACTTGCAGCATTTAAAGAGACAATTTGTATATGATGAACCTCTATTGGTACGGAACAAGTGCGAATTATCTATTTATCATTTTCGAAATAACGGCGAATTTTCAAAACTAAACAAATAGGGCTGCGTTAATTGTCTCCCGACAAATGATGCACAGGACTCATTATGGTGCTTGTAGTGAACATACCTTGTAGAAGACCACCTTCTCAACTGTGCCATAGTTAGAGCACTCTTCCCTTATCTCCTCTTCTAATTCAGGATCGTTCACATCCTCATCAGGCGGATACATATTCTTTAGCAGCACAACTCTATTATCCTGCGTTATCAGATCGATGAGCAGTTGAATAGGGTACACCACTTCGGGGGTCTTTATGTTCTATGAATATGATAAATATATACACAAAGTAGAATCACGAACACTCTTACGGCGCAGTTGGCTTTTTCAGCGCAGCTATGACTGTGAAAGATATGTCTAAAGAAATGATAGGCAACCACTACACTAACAGAGTTTGTAACTAAAGCTGTAGTTGATTTTGATGTTATTATATTCCCTATCGTGCATCCCAGGTGTTATATAAAACATATTTTGCCAAACTCAAACGTACTGATTAGTATCAGATGCGGTAGTGTGACGATGGTGAGCGCATGTGAATATGTCTGTGCAACAAATGTACGCTTCTATAGCTCATGATAAACCTACACCAATATGTCTAGGCATACCGATTTCCTTGCCAACTTCTGCATGAGCATAAACCTTTGACTCGTTCCGGTAATCTGTATATTCTCTTCATCGTCCACAGCCTTTCTTTTATTTGACGTCTGTTGGAGCGGATTCAGACGTCGTGTTAGTAATGACATCTTGCAACCCCAGTATGCTGGAGTATTTGGTGCATAGTTAACAAAAAGAACAGGATACTCGAACACCCAATTTTGAGATAGAGATATTCAATACCCGCAAAGGAAACAATGGCTCGTCGACTTCACATTTGAATAGAAACACTCATATGACAGACCACGTGTTTATGCAGAATATATCAATGTATGCGTTTTTGTGCATGTTCAGTGTCAAGCGCATTTATACATACAATAGTATACATTTCATACACCGAAAAAAACATTCACACGCCCGTAAACACGCATTTATACACATACATCACATCAGCACGCTACACTCACACGAGCGCTCACTCCTTACCTGCTCTACGTCGGCTTCAGCGGCCATCTTGTTCGCCTTCGCTTCAATTGCAGCAGCCAGCGATCCGTCATCCGGTGCAGGGGCTGAAGTTGTACTTGTAGGTATAGCTGTAGTTGTGGATACTGGTATCGTCGTACTGTCTGGTCGGCTTGGAGTAACTGTGTTTGTGCTGGGAGTTACTTCGGGTGTGTCTGTGCTCGCGCCACCCAGGTGTTTGTTCTCTACCCGGGCCACGGCGGCTTTGAGCCTCAGTGCAGTTTCATTATCTGTATCGCGTACAACGACAAAGGTAAAGATAGGAAAAGCAAAAGTTGAGATGGTGTTTTAGGGTAATGTTGTTAAGCATTTTACTTCGGCATAACTCAGCCGTAAGTAGAGCTGACACCAACTGCACAGCACAATCAACTATACTCAAAACAAGTAAGGAGTCAAAAGCATTAATTTTAGACCTTTACAAGAGAGAGAACCCCAATACCTGTAGCACTCATCTCTTTGAGTCCGTGAGCTGTGCCTAGCAGATTGGGCATCGGCGGCGTAACCGCAGCACACACGCGTAGCAACTGACCGCCCAGATCGAACAGGTTCATTGCCGCCACGGCCGCATCTCTGACCGCAATATCCTCGTACTCAATGTACCCGTACCTGCGCGTGTGTGCACAAACGGAGTGTATACGGGACATATGCAGAACGTTGCAAGAAGGAGATAAAAGGAGGCATGTGTGAGTAAGCTGTACATGCGAGTAGAGAGCTTTCCTGTGGATAAAATTATCGAATGCTTCGATGATTAGATATAGGGAAATGCGCTACGCAAAGCGCGTAAAACAAGCAACAGCCTAAACAAAGTAAACGGGAAAACCGATCATATGTTGTTAATCTGCAACAATGAGCCTTCTACTACTGTAGCACCTTGTCATAACGGACGTTATACATTTGTGAGTATAGAAATGTGTATTTGTATCAACTTTATGTGAGAATCAATTTCTAAGTAGTATACGCTAAAATCTTGAAAGATATATGCGCATGTATGACGACATACATGTGTTGGTATGTATGCGCATGTAAAATCGTATACGCAAACTTTCTACATAAATACAACATTGCGATATGACAAACATAATCTAAAAAAATACTCTGCATACTTCCACCAATGTATATAAGGTCCTATATACATATAGGACAGTGAGAATGTAAGCATGAAGTCGCAAGAGATACCATTCATAATCCAAGATCAGGGCATACACATGCGGCCAATGCTATAAATATAAATATATATATATATACGTGACCCCGGGCTCTCAAGCGAAGATAAACATACCTGTGCAATTTTCTGCGCATGCGAATAAATATGAAAGCACATAGAAACGAATACTGGATACAACGTGACCTGGCGAATGCTTCCAATGCGTTTTTGTTTGTCTTGCACGTTATGTACAACATTCCAGTCCATATCTTCGTCCAGACAGGTCGTAATTACATCATGTACATTGTTTATGACGCTGGTATTGTTTCTGTAGCCTGCCTACATTCACATATCTGTTTATCGACTTGAATATACAACTATGTATTTACACTAACAATAGTTACAATACTAATGTGTACATACATGTGAAAATACAGTGCACAGATAGACAAAATCCTAGCATATCATTTAGAAGAAAACAGAACTGGACACAGATTCACACACACAACTGATCTCAAAGGCACAGACCCGTACATTGACCGTACATTCTATCTAGTATAACTCACGACCTATGATTCATCAGATCACACGATGGCAATGAACGGAACCTAAAACTATCGCTGCTAGAGAAATATAACTCCAGCTTAAAAGGGGAACCTACAATATATCTGCTGTGTAGGCAAAGATCACAATGAAGTAGAAACTTATACCATTTTCGCTGGGATGAGCCTGGATGGAAGACGCATCGCCCCCCTTTGACCGCGCCTAGTGTTCCGAACACCGAAGCTATATGTGATACAACACAGACAGTCACGTCCACGCACACACATATATAGGCAAAGAGAAAGAAAAGAAAAAGAAAGAAAGGAAGAGGTGATGACAGGCGTAAGTGTGGGGTATGTACACCATGTACCACAGCATGCACATAGCAGATAGTCAGCATAGGCTGAGAGATTGTGGCCTAATATTGGCTCAACATGAACTGTAAGTGACAGCACAAGACCGCCTTAACAAGATATTATTGACTACTAGAATACACTATATATTTCTAGCTCTGTCGATGTATCTGATCACAGGGCAAGTCTAGCCAGAACACACATAATTGAGCGAGCAGCCCATGATAACATAGGTAATACATGTCAATCACAAGCATACCCTTTGTGGTGGGACTTGCCCAAATCGAAGCCCAGCCTGCATTCTTTCACAGTTCCAAACGCTTCGAACACCGACTGTATGTCTTCCACTGAAAGCTCTTCGTGTACTGCAGCAACGTATAATCTGGGATGCTCGAGCGCCAATTTCTGAAGATCCTCTGCGAAGACAATTCGATGATACATAGATGAGATACATTGTAGAACTGTAAGCATACAACGGGCTGAACACAGAAAAATGCTAGACTCGAGTTGACGAATATACCATTGTAGTATCTAGCCTGCTTTTACATCTCTTAGGACGTTCGCGCAGATCCCCTTACACATACGTACAACAAGTGCGGCCACATAATCAAAGCAAACACGTAGAAGCCATAATTGGCAAAGCATGTAGGTAATCGCATATAGGAAGCAGGTGCATGAGCATCAGAATCGGTCGGTAAGAGTGCTAAAATAAAACACTTAGATCGCACACAATACGAATAAGACGCAAAAAACTCCCGTAGACGCGACTGGAATTTAACTGTTTTTTTTGCAACGTAAAACGTTATCGTTTCGAGCCAAATATCATCCACGATCACCTCCTATCGGATACAGAGGTCAATTCAATATAGACGTCTATGCAACCCCACGCGCCCCAATTCCCAGTCAGTCATCAAATACCGAGCTATGAACCCAGACCCCCAAAAATGACCTATCTATACGAAGCCAGATCAAGCTCAACTCTTGGTGAAAACCTTCACACATTGTCGCATTTGGTTCCGACTGAAAGAAACGCCAACCACACCCCATATATAGACCAATCCCAAAATCCAGTACGAATCCCTAACATTCAACCTCGCAATCGGACATACACAAATATATATATCCATGAATATGATGCTTACCCATTTGCTGCACTGCCTGTGGTGCGTTATTTGGTCGGCCCACTTTGAGGAAGCGGTCACCCATGCTAGCGCCATTCATCTGTTCCAGAGCCAGAGTCGCGGCCTCGGGGGTATCGTATTCCACAAAACAGAATCCCTTGTGTTTCCCTGTGGACACATCTCGTGACATGGACACTGATCTGCAGTTTGATCAAAGTTGTTAAGACGTAGTCAGAAAGTGGACAAGAGCAGACACTCGGTGATTGGTGCTACGACAGGCAGCCAACAGCGTGTGATCACAAAGAGCATGGTTTCAGGCGCTACATAAATTTTAAATCTATTACAATCAGAGTTGGAAACGAAGAAATAGTAAGCGCGTGTGTACTTACTTTATAGGCCCGAAAACCTTGAACTCGGCCTCGATTTGCGGCTCGTCAATATCGAAGTTTATGCTTCCAACGTATATACGGGACATGATACCTAGAGCCCTTTGTCTCGCTGCCTCCTCCTGTTGTTGTTTTAATTTCTCCGCATCCACTACCGGCGCTACCTTAGGACCGCCCCCTAGTGCGGCTGCTAATTGTGTTCGCGCGAAATTCCTTTATAATATGTGTGGGAATCAGGGATAGAGGAGCTGGTGAACAAGTGATCCATCTATAAATTGAGCAATGCTTCAAACCAGTATTTGAGACAGCCAACTAAATCCCAAGCGGTCCACAATGTTCAGCGGCGATATAAGTCGTCGAAAATCGATGCCCTTAATAAAAATAGGTATCTGCGGATGTGTTCAACTCTGAATACAAACATGGGAGTCCGTAGTCGTAAAGTATGCCAACTTGCGGCCATCATGACCATGAATGAAAAAAAAACACCATCGATGCACACATGTAGAGAACCTGGCGCCCTACAACACGACTGAACACACCGCAACGTTTGAGCCTCGCCATACTCAGTATGTTCCACAACTCGATTCGCTGTCTATCTATTATATACGAGACTTTGTATCGCTAGCATCCGCTACACAACCAACACCACAGGCACCGGATAATAACCTCGATCATAGCAGACTGCTTAAGATATATTGCTATCTCAATATAAACAGCCACTCCATAGAAAATCAATTCACTTTTACACGAGTGATGCGCTAGGCTACAGATCATTTCTGCACAAGGTATATCTTACCTTGCTTTCTCCAGTGCCAGCAGTTGCTGTGAACTGAGTACCGTGTTGACAGACGACTGTGCCAGCTGTGCGGCTTGTGCTGCAGCCTGGGCGTGAGCTTGAGCTTGAGCTTGTGCTAACGCTTGCTGGTTCACAACTGGTTGCATGCCTGGGGCGACCATTCCAGACATCTGTGGGTTTGTGTAGAACCGTATAATAATATCCGTTAACAACAATTGTATGCTTCAAAAATGTTTTTTATATTTAGTGCGACCGTAGAGTTTGAGAAAAGAACAATGTGCAAAACTGTGTCAGCGCTCCAGCTTTACTTTTGACGATGTACAATAACAATACTTATGTATACAATCGTTATATATATATATATATATATATATATATATATACAACTAACTAAATAACGTAACTAACAACTAAATAATAACTAACTAAACTAACTAACTATATAT
>NW_014040486.1:153754-155440 GCF_001186125.1 Sphaeroforma arctica JP610 | reverse complement strand
TACATATTTACATATACATATACATATGCATATATACATATACCTATCTCTATACCTATGCTCTATACCTGTACTCTATACCTATGCACACACATATATATATATATATATATAATTATTTGTTTGTGTAATTGTATTTGTAATATAATATATATATATATATATATATATATATATATGTATGGACTGCAATTTGTGTCTGGTTGCGCATGTACTATTGCTTACGCAGATAGAGCTAGCGTCAACTGACAATAGTGATATGCAGGTGTGAACACAATTGTTTCCAAACGGGGAGTGAGAAGAACTACATGCAACTATATACAAGTAACACAGCTGACCAATATATAGATACAAACATGCGCGCATACCGATCCAGGAGGAGCTATCGGCATGATCGTCCCCATAGGCCCAATTGGCATCATACCAGGAGTCATACTGGGCACCATTCCAGGCATCATACCGTTATACACAGCTGAATTGGCTACAGACTGTGGTGCAGTCACCCCGGCACCCATGCCTACCCCCATGTTATTTTCCTGTGGTTGTAACTGTGCAGGTGTTAACGGCACCACTGCTGCTGCTGTAGGTGGGGGTGCATCGGAAAAAGTCTTCTTCTTCCGTTCACGTACGCGCGGGGCTGGTTTGGCGTCTGCTGAAGTGGTCGGTTCCGTCATGGTTACGTTGCTAAGTATGTGCTTAACATACACGTATATGTATGTGTGTAGTTTGTTGGCAATTGTATATATACAAGAAGTGGTTAGTTTACGTCTCTGTATACTGTACAGGATCTAGTAGAGACAGACTTTCAAATAAAATTGTATTCACTTCTGCTGGCCAAATGGCACACGAAAGCTCGCAGCCTCACACACTCACAGTCACACTCACACACAACATGTTGATTTCACAGTGCAGGATTGCTGGGCCGAGGGCCCGAGGGCCCGAGGCTCCATAAAAATATTTCGTTTTTAACCCTGTTGGGTTTTCAATTCTAAATATAGAATGGTCAGCCTACAAAAGTAAATAAATGCAGATGCAGTGAGTTCTGCGCACAGGGAGCCTGTGAGGTGTATGTACGTGAAAATTTCATGTAAATATCAACAAGTACAGTGTATAGAGACACATAAGTAGCAAGTTCTGTCATTGATATACAAATACAATGTCTATGCATAGAAGGAGAAAGATTTATCCTCTGTATACAAGTACAATGTCTATGCAAGTAAGTAGCAAGGTCTGTAAACGATTGAATTGTATAGCAATTGAAATAAATAACAATTTTGTGTATACGGACAAAAACCGAGCGCCTGCGTTGAAAGCTTCCTAAACCAAGTACGGACACGCATATACTACTGTTTGTGCGAAAAGTGAAAGATTCTGTTTAATAATGAGGTGCCTTCCGTCGTGAAAACTTCGTTTAAAATTATTTAAACTAATGCAGACAGGCGTGTTCATGGATAAGAATTGTTAGCCAAATTCATATAAGGTAAAGAAAATCAATTCACAGACACGGGTATGATGTATAGAGATACTAAAAGGCATTACTATACTCTTGTAAGTGAGCACTATCTTGTATATAAGACAATTAGTACATGTATTCAGACTTATATATATATATATATATATATATGTGTGTGTGTGTGTGTGTGTGTGTATTTATATATATACTCACACATACTCACACACACACAT
>NW_014040486.1:137786-151868 GCF_001186125.1 Sphaeroforma arctica JP610 | reverse complement strand
ACTCTAGAGGATCCCACATACATACATATATATATATATATATATATATATATTATTTACACACACACATATATATATATATATATGTATATTTACACATGCATATATATATATATATATATATACCCTTAAAATCGTGTATTTGATCGTACAATGCATCGCCCACCGTATATTTGCCTCGGCAGTCCACACCAGCTTAAAATCTAAAATCGAGTAATTCTTCTGAATCTTTCATGAATGAATGTTTTAGCAAGATCTCTCACACCGTATACAGATAGCGAGCTTTGCATCTTCTGTGGTACAATACAATGTAATGCACACGCATGAGATAAACTGCTTGAACGTAAGCTCGCGGTACAAAAATTTCAGTGACAATGTATTCCAATTCAGTAGGATGTTATGTACGATTCAAAGGCACACAAGAGTAAAATGATCTGTCGAACCGTAGCCCACTCCTGCACACTTGCTTGGCCATCCCCTCGCTGTCATTGATCTGATATCAGTCGCCATTGATCTTATTATATACTATTTTAAATAATTAACTGAAAGGCTAACTAGGCAGGGCTGATGAATGTGAAATCTGGATCGCTTGATATCATGCATTCGGTCAGCAGTAGTTGGCTCTTAACGTGGAAAGGAAACTTTTAGAAATCAATCATCTTCATCGCCAGTTTCCAAATACAGCTCCTCCCACGTTATCGCCTCTTCTATTGAGTTGAACAATTTTTCAACCCCCACGTACAAAGGTTTCTGTGCAAAATAACCCCATTTGCCCTCACTATCCCTTGCATGCGTATTCACCCAGCAATCATTCCCTGGTCCATCTTTCCTACACCTAGCAATGATCTTTTGCGGAATCGTGAACGCGAGCGCCAGATAGTTCATTTGGCGACCAAAGCTCATCCAAGCTGTACGCCAAATAACCTTCTCAGGGCGTGCGTACCAATGAGTCACATCGGGATCATAGTCGGTATGTAATACTATTTGATGTTCCACCTCCAACCCCACAGGAGAGATGGCAGCTTTTAGCTTCACATAGAAAGTCTCGCCTGTGTCCACTATCTGTTTGGGGTGGCTAGGTATCTGAAGAACGCTCGTTGGTATTTCGCTATTGAACTTCCACCATCGCTTGTTGTCGTGTAGATATCCAAAAAAATCGTCTTCTTGCTCAGACCAAGGCTTCCTCGATATGTATATCGCATCCACAGTCCCCGGCTGAGTATATGCTTGAATTGCGCTTGCATACCTACTTGCCTTGTCCGCCATACGTTCCTCAGAAAAGGGAGCTCCATCAGCGGTCAAAATTACAACCTTCTCCCAGACTAAACCCATGAACTCAACTGGCAACGCAATGAGGATTCGTCTGAACAAGAAGTGATTGTTAAGACTAGACATTGAGGTGTCCATCTGTGAATGGCCGCCACTGAGACGCAGACTCTTGTCATAGTCCCAGGGCTGGAAGTAGAACTTTTTAAGCTCGTCGTTGGTGAACAATCCCATATTGTTGGACGTGTGATCCCAATCGCCCAGTATCGCGTGCGTGCATGCCACCCATAGAGATAAATTATCCAGGTCGAACCATTTCCTCAATGTCTGCGGAAAATCAGTATCACTCACTTCGTTGATGTCTTTCATCATGTGTAGCAGCTGCGTGTGATCATCGGAGCCTTCGTAGTCCATAATAGCCCGAAAAAGAGTGTCATTAAATTCCGGGTCAGAGGTCAGCTTCAGATCACCCACCGACTGCCCGTCCCAGTTAACACTCTTGTACAGATTGTACCGTTCTTTCCCCAGCCAATTCCGTCGCTTCACAAAAGATTCGTCAACAGGTTCGAAATTGATGTACATACCAAAATCGTGATCAGCGACTGCACCGTCTTTCGCGCGCACCTGAATCTTCAAAGCCATAAAATTAGTGCGTAAAGAGTTAAAACTCGGCATCTCCTTAAATGTGTCGAATAGGATTTTGGATCGCAGGCCGCTCTTGTCGGACGGATCTTTCTTCAATACGAGCTTATCGAGACCTCGCCAGACTTTCTCCTCCGGTAAAAAGGTGATGGTGAAAGACTTCAGCTTAGCCCTGCGTGCAGCCCCACCGTGCTGTGAGAGTATAATACTCCGTCGTACGTTGTTGTTCTCGACACCGTCACTCAGTAACAAATCACATTCTATCACAGCTTTGGAATCATCATATTGATTGACGTTGTTGAGAACGTCGGTGAATGTAGTGTGAGAGCCCTCAAGCTGGTCAGGACACTGTAGATCTACTAGGGTCACGTAGTCGGCAGGGGGGTCTTCGTCATACGCATACGTATCTCTATATTGGTTCGTAGCTACACTGTAGGACCCGTTTCTCTGTGGTTGTTGCGTAGAATTGTTATCATCTCCCCACATGAAAAAATACAACACTATAACAAAAATGATGGTTGATACCCGCCGAATCACATATCCAACACTTACTCGAGCCATAATCACCACTGTATAATGACTATATCCCCACTTTGACAACTAAATGGATATTTCTTTTGAAGGGAACACTATTATCTAATACCAGAGCCATCCAAATCAGCAACGATACCTGCGTATTTTGTGGAATATTTGCATCATAGGCACTAACCTCTGTTCACAAAGCAGTGACTATCATAATCATGGACAGTGGCATATACGCAAGGCGGAAGTAATCAGGGCGAGCTTCACTACTTATCTCGCATTTAAATACATTGCCTCTCGTTAACCCACCCACCTTACTCTGAAAATAGAACCTCGCGTAAGCGACGAGGGTGTTCTTACAGTTCTAGTGTTGTCTCGCCTCGGTTAGTGTATGTACTATTTTTTCTCTTAAAGACCTACTGTACGTTGCCAAATGTTTAATTTGCCGACACTGGGACCCGATTTCTATTTTTTATTTTTTTAACATTTTGTGAAGATTTGTAGGCGATGATATTTTGGTTTTGTGTTAGTTCCCCATATTTGGGCGTAAAAGAACTAGTTCACAAATGCATGACCTCTATTATTAAAAAATAGCTCGTCCGAAGACCGAAGGACTAGGGAAGTTTTATTAGATGGGCCGTACTGACAAGTGACAAATATCATCATTTTGCTATCTATCATGCGTTACATCTGTTTTGGAGGCGCGTATTCGTTGCCCGAATCGTTGGTGAATACATACAACAACTGAGCTACAAATATTTATGATATATACATATATATATAAATATATATATATAGCTCTTTTAACAAAATATAAATTTACATTATACTTCTGCTGGGCACATCGATTGTCTAGGTTCGAAAAGCACAGTAGGAAAATCCCTGGTGCCAATCAAGCTTTAAGCACACGTCCCTACCGAAGTACCAGACTGCTCTCATTCAGGTGGGCCTTCTTTGTGTTGTTCGAGAGGATATGTTGAAGCTTTTTAGTGTAAGAAGACTGTTTTGTAAGCATTAAAAATAGCAATATTTTCCCCCATTTCCACGAGGTCTACCTCACCTTCTCGTGGAAAACAACATATTTGAAGCGTGTGTCTGTCGGAATGACGTTTGATATTAATATATATATATATATATATATATTATTTCTATATCTATATCTATATATATATATCTGTATATACTCTATGTATATATATATATCTATATAGATATATATCTATATATATATATATATATACTATATCTAATTTTCTCATTGTCATGGGAATTTTAATATCATACAATTTGTCTCGTATACGCTTCGTTTTGATTATATATCCCATTTATATGTAATTTATGCAAAATATGTTGCAACCAATTAATGTGAGAAGTTTTTTAAAATCTATGCACATTAGAAATGCTGGTCTCAATAACAATTGACATGTGCTCTTGCACCGTTAGCATACACAAAGTTGACCTTCATATCAAATACCGAGTCAGGTTCTGGGGTCTACTTTGCAATACCATCGCTCTTGTACAAGTCTGGATGAAATGCGCCTCCACCTGAGTGGTTGCCACGCCAGAGCCTTATTATGTCTAATAAATAATACAAAGATCTCCCGCTTTATTCCATTACGAGTGTAAAGTCACCCTAAAACCCGATCGCTCCCAAACCCTAATATCGGCAGACCTATCACTCGGGTATCGTCTCACTACAATCCTTATGTCTCCTGCATTCTTACCACACGTTTTATGGCTCGGTCTTGTCACATAACAGTCATCATGTCGTTGGCACCGCCCCGCGACACCGAACTGGGGTACACCCCTGCACCATCGCCCGTGCCCTTTGACTCGCCGATGCCGTCGCGATTTGATCTCGACGTAAACGGCACCAGTTACGCCGCAGTTACCGCAGACGATAAGTCTGGTGAGACCGATAAGGACGCTTCCGAGGGTAATGCAAAGAAGCAAAAGAAAAGCTCGATGTCGAAGATGATGCGTTCGTCGTCGGATAAGGTCAAGGCAAATGAAGCCAAAGCCTTCTTGCCGGATGCGGTATGTCTTCTGCCTGCCTATAACATTTGGTGTTATGTGTGGGTGTGTATGCAGCCAGCTACATTCGTGATAGACTGAGAGGATCTTGTTTATATCCAGCGCACTCACCTGGTACACGAGCGCTCCGATATTGCATGGATGATTTGTGCACCCGTCTTTTATATAGATAACTGTGGAAATGAATACCTTTTATGAAATTGTTAAACACGCATCGCATTCAGTATATGCAATCGCCTACGCACAGATTGTTGCACCTGACTACCTGCCAGCCCCTTTTTATGTTGATGTTATAGTACTCGTATCCAACATGTGCTTGTTTTCCGCCATTTGAATGAGGATGTTCAGTGTCCCAGACAAGACTAGGAAGGACATACATACATCAGTATGGCCGTATGTTTCACTGCCCTACATCTATCAGAGACATACCCCTTTTGGACAACATCATCTATCGCTCAAATCAATTATTCCCCCACTATTTCGAATGGTTCAAAAACAGGAGATTGAGCAGAGTACCATATATCAGCTCAGCAAGCATTACTTCGTCTTCTATAGGTTCTTCAAATGGTTCCATGACATCACAGTCGTCGGCGCCGAGCAACTAGATGTGAGTTCGTTTGTTTTGTTTAACCCGGCTACTCATCATTTTCTGCATCCGAAATGTCGGACATTGTTGTACTCCAGTTGCTTGTTCCCATTTGGACGTCTGCGTATCGTGTGCAAGAGGTAGTCAATAAAGTTTTTCTTCCTTGGTTTAGAGCTTTTATTTTTGCTATGGTGTATGCCCTACTGCTCTCGTAAACACACTCATAGAATATGTATTATGAACCATTCAAATGATTACCCACACTATATATATTCCTAGAATAAAGAGTGCAAACCTGAATTGTTGATGTGCTGAGATTTTTATATGAATATTTAGTCTGTCGTATGTGTGTTGTTTTGATCTGGGTACGCAAATATTAACCACGGCTGTGTGTTCGCTCACAGGGCTCTGGTGGTCTCTTTGTCGGCACGCACACAACGCACAACGCGGATATCATGCTGAACGGAATAGCGCTTACGGAGGCAACAGGTATGCTTATGTGTTATGCACGACTGGTGCTTCATAATACCACTGATGTATTCCTAAGTTCCCGTGTCGCCACACATTCGACGTTGGCGCACATTGGGGCGAGCTGAGGCTGTGATAGCGTAAACGTATTAGCTATATAACGGGTATGCGTGGTGTTGTATCATACCCCATATCACTATCGGAATATGACTCCAGATATTCTCGAGAGCGAGAAAAGGCTGTTGTGATGAAATGTGCTCATTACGGGTCGTGTTTATGTTCCTTATTCAACACTCTATATTGAGGAAAGTGTGCGGGGAATCCAGTATCCCTTGTACGAATACTATGCTTCTATTCAAAGGTCTCAAGCTGCCAGTACCAAATCACTCTTGATAGGCCTACACGTACATGCTGAAAGTGTGGAACTTTGGCTTGATATATATATATTTGAAGAGTATCACCATGGCATTATTCTCGGCCCAGACGTATATCTATGCTTGTCCTTGTCTCACTTCACTGGCAGTAGGTATATTTTGGAGGTAACTCGTTATATATATACGTAAACGCTCTATCACCTATTCGATACTACAGGCATAGTCCTTCGAGGACTATACCATCGGCAGATTATGATGTTCAACCCGTGGCTGAGGAATGTGGGTGGTGTCCCGGGCCAGCGGAATACGGGTGCCACTTTGATAAAGCATGGTTTCTACCCCGGTATGTTCTGTCTCTACAAATGGTGATACACCTCCGTTAGCTCACTTGGTCAGTCTACTTAAGTACATAGGGGATTGCATATACCTGCGCAACTGGTACGGGTGTTGGTGACCCGGAGAAACCTGTCTGTACGACTGACTTTCTTACCTTTCCATGTGGCAGGCTGCCTTCCCGGTGGCTCTGAAGAGGCAATGACTGGACACAAGAACTCGTACAAGCTGCACTGGAAGTCAAAGTCAGGTAGGTAGCATCGCACAACCGCCAAATTAGACATGCATATCTTCCCCATCATATGATCATGTACGCACTAGCGTATGCTTGTCTGCTGCCGATCATACTTATTTAGGTTGAATAGTTGTAGCTCGGAGTGGGTCATCTTTGTGCCCATAGTATAGTTGGGCTATGTTCGTATGCAGATCATATTCGTGATGTCCATGGAAAGGTACCTAACATACGTATTTATATTGACTGTCTAGTTACACTTAGTATCTATTACATTATTGTCAAGCTATATGGGAGCGACGCTCTGAGACCCGAGTCTCAGTGTTGCTGGCGCCAGCTAAATGGAATATGTTTGGTGGTCAGCAAACCATGGGTGCCGTGTGTAAATGCAATTGTGCTGTGACACGCATATCTGCACTGGAGTTCATTCAGTCACTCAGCCATATAAGGTGCCTACATCTGTTCGATGAATTGCAGTACTTCGCCACCCTCTTTCCATCAATGGATAATGAGGCTTACTCGTATGGCACTTTGCTTTCTATAAGTTGTGCCCAACCACATGGAATGTATTGCCATCGGCATCGGCAAGATTTTGCTCGTTGTGAAACTCATCAGAAAATATACCTGAGCGATTTTCAATGGCTAGTGCATACTCACAGCTACATTGGCCCTGCGCATATAGCTGTCAACTGTCATGGCTATTTGTTGATCATTCTCAATTTTGAACACTGCAGGAAACTTGAGACAGGGATTCGCCCACTTAGCCGTGGCTGTAGGCAAGCCGACTCACATATATCGTAAGTTGAGCTGGGTTTGTTGTTTATTGAATCGATTGTACAAATATATGACAGCAATTATTGTATTGCAAAGCATGTGTATGCAGCGAATGTAATCACAGATAGACTGCTTCGTGTCTGTGCATAGTTGAACATTATTTTACACACGTGCACTCGAGATTCTATACTACTTTCGCTCACTACTGTCTATATCACTGCAGCCATATTTTCCCAGAACTCGGAAGAGATGAGATTTGTGCCGCTACTGTGGTTGGGCAATCTGCTCGGCCTTACGAAACTCTGGAGCATGCTCATTGAATTCCTAGCGTTTGCGCCTGTCCTGCAGAACATCCTCTACAACATCGGATCAATGGTTTGGTACGTTGGCCTGGACTAGAATAGGTTTCGAGAGATAGACGTTTGTCATACTGCAATAGTCTGTACATATCACGTACTTTTAGGACTGAATGCGTTTGCCTAAGCCCTGGATGTATGTCTGATTGTAGTAGGCCTTGCGTATGCAGCTATAGTCGTCCTTTACTATCTTTTCTATTCATTTGGAATCAGAAGTGCATACCACCTATCACTGTGAATTAACTTAATTGGCATTCGTATAGGCAAGTGTTAATGGTGCTTTTACACGTCTTCACTTTCATATTGCAAATACGTAAGTTTCTTAAACTACTGTATACAGATTTTCAGCCAGCTATATATATGTATATATATACATATATATATATATATATATTCTAAGTACATGGTACTCTATGATCATCGCGTAAAATTCCATTGCACATCATTCATTGCAATGTTGTATCGCCAGTAGCACACATTTTGTTAGGGCGCAAGGTTTATTCCTACCTGAACCCCGTCGCATTTTTTTTATTGCACATTGATGTATTCCTGTGCTAAGATCTCTTTTGTTAATTTATTTGTTTGTTTTCTTAACACACCAACAGGTTTTTCTGTGCGTACTTCTTCCCCATCCCCATCCCCGTGAAGGTGACGCTGCACATTCTACCAGGAATCCCCGTGAAGCCAGGAGACGATCCGGTTGAGATCGCCAGGAGAGTGCATGACGAGTTTGAGGTATGGTTAAGCTCGAGTGCTCGATACACCCACACAACTCTACGTGTTTCGTAGAATTGGGGTTTTAGGGTTTACTCTATCTGATAGTACTAGTTGTGGTAGTGGGACACAGTGTAACTAAGAGATTCGTGACATAGCGTTCGGCATTTTATGCCAGCACCACAATGACAGTATTTGTTATTGTGTGTTCTATAGCTGACCATATCTAATACGTCGTAGTTTATCGGTATCCATTCATTGGAAAGCACCGAACGCTGAGTATTATATGCAACAAACACCCAAACTTTGTATTTCGAAATTGATTTCATCAGATTGTATTTATATTATATGGCATGTCCAGCATGCAAAACTTATGTAAAACTCAAGATGCGACAGTTGGGTGTATGTGAAATACCGTTTGTCGTCGGTAGTGTTCGTCCGTCGTACAAATTGTCTACTGCATTCCCACTCGAATTGCCAGACGTAAGTACGCTAACTCGCCGAGCTGAGTCCTTCAACCCTAATAGCAATACACGGGTTGCCTTGAACATTTGATACACCATAGCTATATCCATATGTCAACGGGTGAGAAGTTTATAGCTTACAGTTGTGGGTCGGTGAGGAATAGTGGACTCTCTACCCCTTTCCCTGCGCTGACCAATTGATTGTGTTGGCATGCCTAATTAAACGCTACAGGGTCACATAAAGAGACTGCAGCCGTGGGCGCCGGCTAAGAACTATACGGCCGCTCTGAAAGATCGTTTTGTGACTGATGTGAGCCAAAAGAAGAAAGCTTAGACTAATCTTAGAGGACAACCAAGTTGTAGACTGCATAGCAAGTATGATATATCTAGTGCGACCACAGCAATTGAGCAGCGAGCTCAACGTGTACTCAGACAGGCGCAAGATTTCATACTAGTGCATCAGATGTGCATGCCGGAAACTTTCAGACAGAAAAAGGAGCACGATGTTTAGTTTAGGCAGTTTTTCCCTTTAGTGACTGTAAGTGGCCTGAGAAGAACATCTTATACTATAGCTATATTTGCAGTAATATGCGCTGGAGAGATAGCGACACTTGTTCGATTAAACTTTCTGTATCTAAAGTCGATCTAGCCCTGGACCACGGGAATGAGGTCTGGTACTCAATCCGATTACCTGCTCATACATAATCACGCCCCTAAAAATCCCCATCGTGCTGTTCGTAAAGCATGTCGACCCGGGGTGCGCAGCCCTTCAACTACTCGTGGATCTGGACATATGCTGATATTTGCTGTGTATTGTGCCTTGCACAGACTCTTGCACTCACATCGATCAACGTATATAGTTATAGTTATATAAATATAGATGTATTATATAGTTCTAGATGTATATGTGTGTGTATAGATATAGATAGGTGTATATATGTTAAATATATATATATATATATACATATGGTATGCATGTATGTATGTATGTATATTATTATTATTATTATAAATATATATATATATGTATGTATTTACATGATGTTGCCGTTTTCTTAAGGTTAGAAAGGTACCTGAGACGACGAGCTTCGATTTCATATAGGTCATGAAGTTGAGCAGTTAATGGCTCGATTGTGTCTTGTTACCAGCATACCAGCATGTCATATAAATGCTCGCTTTATTAATATAATATACACGTGTCTACAGCCCATCCATATTGGTAATATCGCCAACAGTTTAGTATTGGCTGAGAATAATTCATCTTCAATGTGCAACACTGTTGAGTCAGTCTCTGCTTGAGTAATTCACTCCCTCGTATTTATATTGTGTGAATATGATATATACCCCAACCTTGCCATGCCTCATGACAACCCTTCTCACATAGTCTTCACTAGGGCAATGATTGATAGTCCCAATCATCCACCTTCCACGCAGGTTTGTCGAGATCCTCCTACCCAATACAATCTTAATAATACTTGAGTCTCCAGTCATGCCTATACCACGCCCTTCTCTCGCGTTCCTACCATTTCATACACATACACAAATTCATCAACAGTATAGTCAACCCCAAAGCGATCCAAGAAAAATGTCCGGTGTTGCGGTTGTTGTAAACATTATAACGTACTCGAGCTCATAACCAACTGGCACCCACGTGTCAGATGTACTCAAAGGCAATCCATCGAGTACACCCAGACGCAAGGCAAATGGGCTTCGAGCTCGAACACGCTGTAGTACGCCGCACACCAATGGGCGTATACATAGACAATCAATTCGTGAATTCCGGGCTCTAGCACGCTAGTATACGCCGACCTCCCTGTGCATATACAAGTAGCTCCCGGAGATTCACCTCGATGTGGCTGTGCGGCCATCACCTAGTCCGCCGAGAGAGCCGACTCTTCGCCTTCGCACCTACGCAACAACACGGAAGTGCAGCCAGAGCAGCAACACGCGACAAGCCTCGAGCTAGTCCGTGGGTCTAAAATTCCTCTACAAAGCGTATATGATCCGCAGCATTCTCCCGCCAGGCATTTTGCGGGGCGGGTCCGTGCACTTCGCGGAGGAAAATAGAAGCTGCCTGATTGCTTGCGTCCAGTTGGTGAGACCTACCGCCCACGTCGTGACATTCGGGGCATCGAGACGTCTCTATGGCCCCCCCACACTCTCCGATGGTGTACGCGTGCCCATTTCTGCAGGTGTACCAATGGCCGCCGAAACTGTTCACGCCCGAGCCCACATCAGCCGGCATGGCCTGGAAAATGGCTTTCTTCTCCTCCAGGGTCACCTGTACAGACGGTGAGGACAGGATGTGTCACAGCACAGTTGAATAGTTTAATACACCGGCCTACTTGAACTGGCGCCTATGCACACAGACCTGGGACTTCTTGACTCGTACGCACAACGAAGAGTATCTGCATTTACCTACCTCTCCTTAGAACACCTACGACAGAGAGTATCTGAATTTACCTACCTCTCCATAGAACACTTCCGACAGAGAGTATCTGTATTTACCCACCTCTCCATAGAACACTTTCGACAGAGAGTATCTACATTTACCTACCTCTTCATAGAACGTTCCCTTCCAACGCGCGCTTGCTGCTTCTTCGCGTACTATGTCTAAGGGTTCGCCAACGCACCCACACCGGTCTGCGTTCTCCAGGGCTTTCTGTAGCTCTGCAAGGATCTCCAGACAGTGTTCACGGACACGCTTATCCGAGTTTTTTTCCGGGACGATCCCGGGCTTGGATTCGGCTTGGACTTCGGATTTAGCTACCTTGTTGGCTACGGTAGGCTTGGACTTCGGATTTAGCTACCTTGTTGGCTACGGTAAGAGATTGGATTGGGAAATTTAGGTGTGAATAAAAACCTCCCGCAACGAATGCAGACAACACAGTCTGTGTGATTGATTGTTCAACGAGAATCTGGCTAATGTATGTATCCGTGTCATACATGTATTGTATAGCACGGGGTTGCTTTATGTATGGGTCTTTCACTGAACACATATTACCGTCACCCCACTGGACACCATTGAAGCCAACGTTGTACCGGCGCACACTCTGCATCTAATGAAAATATGGCACATTCATATAACTGCGAGGAATACTCATTTAGGAAGTGCTCGATATAACAACTCTCATCAAGTCGCCCTAGTGTGTTGTACCCTGCACTGCGCATCGGACGGCATTCGCGGAGTACAGTTTACAGACACACTTGCATCTGTACGAGCACATACAACACCTACGTATGCCTCTTCGAGACATACGCAATGTGATGTCTTTTATCTTATGTCTTCGATATACATAGTACACCATGCATCACATATGCACTGGCATATGTCTTTACTATACATAGTACACACCCCACATACATCACATACGCATTGACATGTCTTAGATATACATAGTGCATACCCCATATGCATCACATACGCAGTTTTAGTATGTCTGTGACATACACTGACACCACATACATACATTCGCACTGCCAGATGCCTTCAATATACACACTACACCACATGCATGCATGGGTCTCAGGAGCGGATACTTACATGGCTTAGCGTCGGCTATCCCAACGAGCGCTGTGTAGTGCACAAGCACACGCTCTACACTCAGTTTCTTCCAGAGCGGTCCTATACCGACTTTCCCGTCGATGCACATAGTTTGTACCGCGGCCAGGGCTTTCAGACATGCCCCGTATACAGCGAGCACGCGTGTGAGATGGCTGACAGCCTGTGAGAGGATACGATGAGATGAGTATATGATATACTTCGGCTATAGTTATGGTACGTAAAGCCCAGAATGAGGATTGGATTGGGTTGGATTCGATTCGATTCGATTCGATTCGATGTGTTGGGTGTGTCAAGCACGCTTCTGCACCTGTAGAGCCACCATGGCTCCTCCTGGTAGGTGTTAACGGCCCAACAAACCCGTCTGTATAACTTCACACACCAATAACTCTTTTATAACGAAAACATAAAACTACCCCATCTGTACAACTTCACTCACCAATATCTTTATTGTAACGAAAACATAAAACTACCCCATCTGTACAACTTCACTCACCAATATCTCTATTGTAGCGAAGACATCAAACTATCGCATCTGCACAACTTCACAACGAAAACATAAAGCTAACCCATCTGTACAACTTCACACACCAATATCTCTATTGTAACGAAAACATAAAGCTATCCCATCTGTGGTATCATGTCTCACGTAAGCCGACCATGCGGTCTGTGTGTGGCGCCCAAGCAATGCATATGCGTTTCCTCTTCTGTGGTGGATCATTGCAGCCAATTATTAATACGTCAGCGACTATCTCACACCACACAATGCCCTCGTCACATCACATACGGGTGTGTATCATACCGGTTCACACTCAGACTTCACCACCTTCTGCTCCTTCTCTCCCGTGGCGAGCTTTTCTCCACCCCGCCCCTTAACGGTTTTGTCCTTTTTTTCCCTTTTACCCGGTTTAGCCCCACTTTCGCTTCTCTGAACCTCCAGAGCCGCGTCATCCAGCGCACACTCCCAGCGCAGTGTCAGCCGCAAGTTCCGAACTTCCACCAACCTGCACTCGATAATCGGCTGGTATGACATGGACGGTGGAGGACACGCACTGTCCGCGTCTGCAATACTATTACCGGATCGCTGCCAGTACACGTGGTCCAGCTCGTGTACCTTGCGCGTGGGGGCGTCGCCATGGCAACATGCGGTGAGGCGTGCCACTTCCCGGCCCAGTCTCAGCAGGTCCCTGGTGATGCGCTTTTGTTTGATGGCCTGGTGCGGAGCGAGTACTAAGGCTTTGACATCTCCTGTGGAGAAACAGAAGAGTACAACGGAAAAGTATATTAGCACTGGCCGATGTTAGGACAACCAGATACGCGCACAGCGATTGACTCCCGGTGCCCCAGCAGTGTGCTGTTGCTCGGTTGAAATGGGATACACAAGCCAGAGCAGTGCATGCACGATTGCAATTGCGACCTCAACGGGACACCAATGCTTCCAGAATGTGGCATTGGCTTGACCAGGTGTCCTCTCACATACCCGCCTGCTCCGCTTGCTTGAGAAAGTACTTATCCATGCGTGTCTCCTCTAATTTAATTCTCTGATGCATTTCGTTCGCTTTGCCCACAAACAGCACGTGGTACTTGCGCTTTGCCTCGATCAGTGCGATGTGGTTTAGCACACGACCGTATCTGTGGGCGAGAGAGCGTGTCAGTGTGAGTGCAGTATTTTTAACTACCCCACTCTAACGGAACGCATGTGAGAATTGAATGTATATATATATATATATGTGTGTGTGTGCGTGTGTGTGTGTA
>NW_014040486.1:109036-130623 GCF_001186125.1 Sphaeroforma arctica JP610 | reverse complement strand
TGTAGGGTCAAACGACTGCATTAAAGCAGAAATCCATTGCTGAGGAGAGATATCATTCGTCTCCAGCATGACCTTAAACGCATTAAGCTACGGGTTAGCGTGCCAAGGTCATGGTTGTTTATAAACTCGACCTGCTTGCTGTTGGCATCCCAGTTCGACTTAAGTCGACTGATCTGTCCCTTGTACTTCTGGTTATCCCGGTGGTGTTGTCCACGTTGGGCCTGAAGTAGCTGATCGATGCGTTTCTACTTGATCGCGATCATATTAGCAAAATATGATACGTCATCGGCACGGTGCTCATCGTGGGCGATTTCCATCTTAATGGTGTAATCGTCGACCGATTTATTAAGTTCGGTCACCTCGTCTGAGTGAAAATTCTCTGCGGGTTGATGTAAGACGGTGCGATCGAAGCGATTAAATTCGACATCGTTAACACTTTTACGGGAGTGTGTAATACCCCGTGTAAAGTCCATGGTCGAGGCCTTTCGGTGCTCTGTTCCTTGGATAGTCGTTGGTATTATAATCTTGGGTGATTCATGTGTCTGGATGAAATACCCAGTCTTAACTGGTTTCCGACGATTGTCATCCCAGTTGGGTAAAGGTGGCGGAGTGTTTCTACCTGCCTCTGGGTCTATAATACCCTCAAGGACAGGCGACTCATGGCCGGGTGAAAGAACAGGCGAATAAAGTTCCTGTCTGGGTCAACTGCCACAGGTTTGGCGCTCAGGTCCTTACGCTTTTCGGGCGTAATTACCTGTCGACGTTCTGTTCAATTCTGTAGGGCTTCAGTAGTGCCCGGAGAAACATGCTCGCGTAAGTGCTGTGCGTGTTTTCCTGATCCATACATTCGATCTACATGTTCAACAGTCATGCCTTTCATAAGGGCGGCTAACTGATTCTTAAGATCAGTGTTTTCAGTAGTTAACTTACTTATGCGCGTTGGCTCAGTGGTCTCGAACCTAGATTCGGGTTTGCCACTTGAGCTTGCCTCCTCTTCTGGTTCCGGTATAGGTACCTTCTGAGATTCCTCTTTGTCCCCTATAATTGGGGACTTTTCTTTCTGAGTTTCGTCAGAAGAATTGGTTGGGGCGTCATGAGACGTGTCCCTTGTCTCACTTCTTGGCTTCGTAAATGCGAATTTCGAAGTTGAGGCAATAGTTGGCCCTCGGGCTCTATCTGTAGGAGTAGTCTCCTTAATCGAAGTGGCTACATCCTTATCCGAAGCATTGCCCTGACTATTATTGATGGAGACAAGTGCTTCGGCTACGGTGCGGTTAAACGCATGGCAGCAGCGGCGGTTGCTTCTGTGGCAGCGCTAGCGGCTTCTCTCTCCATCTTCTTACGTTCGGCCTTGCGTTTCTTTGCAGACGTATTGTCTTTCTTTGTCATAATCATAACTTATGACTTCAGTCTTATTCTCTTAAGAAATGATGTGCTTAGGAAAAAAAACGTGGTAGTTATCTACCTTTACGTTTAAGTAGTCTAAGTAGTTAATATCTTTGCTAATTTTAAAATGTGTAAGTTTCGGTCTATTAAGGCGATATTAACGCCTTAGAGTAAATAAATGCTTAGGTTAAGTCTAAGCATATCAAAATCCAAAAGTACATAGACGAAATGAGTCTTTTAGTAAAGTTAGGCATGCCTCGTGAAAACAGCAATATTCTGAGAGATTGTGAGGCTGAGACATTGCCTATATATAATCCTCCCAGTATTGTTTTCGCTGAAGGGATTTTATTTAGTGTTTTGTTGTCGCTCTATTAGAAACTATGGTATGTTCTGTTGGGGCGAATCCGAGATACTCATAAAATCCTATCTTTAGAAAAAAAGAAAAGAAAAGAAAAATACTCTTGATGTCCATAGTTATTGTCTTAACCAATAACTTGCCACTTATGAAGAATTACCGACTTAGCCTTCATCAGACTGGCACATCTGGTTGGCTGAACGGAGGATAAACTAAGCAACGCTAACAGTCCTTAGAAAACTATGTTGGGTTGAGCCATCTCGCTACCGAGGTATACAGATATAAATAGATTTGGAAGGTAAATATAGTTCTATTAATAGAACTAGACCACATCCTATATTTGGTATTTTACTCGGGCCTTTTAATGGCCATGTCTAAATATCTGATATGTAAAATGGAAAAGGTATTTAATTAATAGAACCCGTAACAATTTAAGAGTTTACGTACCTTTAAGAGTACGTTTTACGTACTATTAAGAGTACGTTTATATTACAAGATTCTAATGTGGAGGCCCGGCTTTACACATACAGGCGAGTGGCACGCTTTTAATGAACACCTGGGACCCCCACCCGTAAAAGAGGTGACGGACCAGATGCTCGAGGACCACTTAGCTGAGTGTGCGGCGGCTGACTGTACGTCTGTCCGCGCATTTCTGTGCCCCCTCGTCTCGGACACCTACTATGGGTCCAAGATATTTGCCGTCCTCCGCAGAAATCAAGACGTGCATACACGCCAGCTGAGCTTCTTTGATGAAGCTTCGTCGGAAAGGGAACAGTCCGCGTTTAACTCGCTGCACAAGTTCGCCGGCTTTGCCCGACGGCATCATTCCTAGAGGACTCGAACCTCCGCGGCTACTCTAACTCACACGCCGCGGACTACGCCCAATGCGAGCGCCGTGAGCGTGAGCAGTTTAACAAAGGGCGAGACTACGAGCGCCGTAAGGCCCACCCCTCGCGGGACCCATAGTCAACTGCCAAGTCAACACTTTATCCGTCCTGTGCTATGCCGATAATGGCGCGATCCCTAACCTGATATTGAAACAGTTAGTGATAGACGAAGGATTAGAAACTCAGGCAATTAGTCCTGTCTTTATGAAGTCTTTTGGTGGAGCGACTATGGTCCCACCCAATAAACAATGTACATTACCCATTTTGCTTGAAGTTTACGATGAACGCGACCGTAAAACTTATTTTGCCACCCAAGATGTCACTTTCCTCGTGACGGACGATGTCCCCATGGACTGACACATCCTCTTCGGGCTTTTTGCTCAACAGCAGCCTCTTATCCGGACGTGGTGGGCCATTATCAGGGCGCCCGCCTGCCTTCGGCCTAAAAGTGCAACGTCCACCACCAGCGGCCGCCTTCGTGGGTCCCTTAATCCCGAAGCTGGTCAATCAGGTCGCCAAGATGGAGTTCATGAGACGCTGCAGAGACGCCCCTGGCACCCTGGAGCAATATGATTTCCGGGGGCTAGAAGCCCTCGCAGCCAGGCTCCAGAAGACCCCGGTGCAGCTCGCCGCCTTTATGGCCAAATACAACCGCCTTGCTTACGATAAAAAAAAACATAATTTCATCGAGAGCGTGGAAGTTGATATCCGCCTTAAGCCAGGAGCCACCCCCCGTCGCATAGTTTACAAACAGCGCAACCTTAAACTAGTGGCGTGGGAGGCCGAAAT
Organism: Sphaeroforma arctica JP610; assembly: GCF_001186125.1. NCBI lineage: Eukaryota > Ichthyosporea > Ichthyophonida > Sphaeroforma > Sphaeroforma arctica. Next base: position 127,206 of record NW_014040486.1, on the reverse strand, counting down.
ATTTGAGCCGACTATAAGCGAGGTCTTATAGAACCTGGCGATTTATTCAGCAAGATACTATCCTCCGCGGTGCTGGCCCGCAAAAACCCGCAGGTCGAACCACAGTCAGCCAAAGACATCCGATACTGTCTTGACTACGCGGTCGCCAACGAAAACTTTGACGTAGACCCCTATCCAATGCATACAGAGAAAGAGTGCTTAGGCCATCTGCGCAGTGCTGACATCCGGTTCTGTGTCGACATGGCGTGCAGCTTCAACCAGATGAAGTACACACAGCGCTCACGTGGCTACCTCACGTGGATTACCTCCGAAGATCAGATCTGGCAGCCTATCACAGGCGTGTTCGGCGCAAAGATGATGACCTTTATCCTGAAACAACTGCTGGATCATTTCTTCCGCGACATGCGAAAGCAGCTCATCCACTTTGTTGATGATGGTGGCATGAGTGACTCAGGCCCGACGCACGATGCTGATCACTGGGTCACCCTCACGCGTTACGCCGATATAGCCTGGCGGCACAACATCCGCCTGCGCCCTTCAAAGACCAGACTGGCAGTCCTCCGCCACATGTCAATTATATACTACGGCCGATTATGTATCGATTGTTATAGCACCATCACAGGGGAGCGTAGCGAGGCCATCCGACACTTAGCCCCGCCAGCAGACCGGGACGCCTTCCAAAGGTTTTGCGCCACCATGAACTGGTGGTCAGCTTACGTCCCTAACCTGGCGGTGCTCCTCTCGCCCCTTACTGACCTCCTGGCCAATGGCCGCAAGTTCAATTTCACGGCGGCCTACCTAGCGTCCTTTCGGGCAGTGATGTCTGCCATCTCGGATACGGGCATGCTCGTGACCCCGAAACCAGAGCACCACCTGCACTATTTCGCGGACGCCTGCCAAATAGGGCTGGGTTCCGCGCTTTTCACTCGCTTACTACGCCCAGGGGGAAACCCGCGGCTTCCCCCCCCCAACTGGAAGCAACCCCACACACAGAAAACAATCGAGGCCTACACCAAGGCGGAGCAAGAGGCTGAACGCCAGTACCTCGCTTCTCTTGGCCCACTCGGATAACCAACTCTCCGAGGCTATAGCCCTTAGCAAGGCTATTACAGAGCGCACCCCAGCACCACCAGACAAGGCACCAACTCCAACCGAGCCTACCCCGTCGCGACCCACCAACGCCCCCAGCCCCCCCCCCCCCCCCCCCAACCAAGAAACGTCATGTCGACCCTTCTGTCTACCTGGCATGTAGAGAGATGCTCCACCGCTTCAATGCTCGGCGCCTCTCCTGCCCTCAGCAGCTATTCCATGACAAGGATGTCACACCTCTCTGCGACCCGCGCCTGCACGGGTACACCATTAACGGAATAGACCGCCTCTGGCCAGTGTTGGAACATATATTTGCTAACGAAGTAAGTTTATTATCTTATTACATATTGGCTATATAGTATAATAATTTCCATGTGCCTTTTTAAGATATTCTTACAATTATTCGGCCAAAATATAAGCCGTAATATACTTTGGGCGTACAGGGTTTTTAGGGTTTGAGTCTTATAAATTCGTCTCAACACTCTCCTGAATTTGGAAGCGAAAGGACAGTGTGTATACATAGTTGTGTATGTGTTGAGTACTCTACTAGGGTAGTGGTAGCAACATGTAGACTTGCTCTCCTCAGACTGCATTAAGGCTAGAAAAACTGTAAAAGGAAGAGAGAAAAAAGGGGAAGGGGGTGGCGGGGCAATGGGCTGGGGCTTCATTGGGCGGTGGCAGCGAATTGGGAAAGTAATAGAAGGTTGGTGGTGGCGTCTGGGGCCGAAAGCGTTGGGGGCGAGCATGAGCTGGGAGGAAAACAGAGAAGAGGGAGGAGTCTAGGTGATGGTCGACCAGTCGGGGGGTTGTGCACGTTGTGTGCGTGTGTGTATAGGTACGTGGATGTAGCGATGTTACGGCTAGTGGGTCTAGCGTAAGTAGGGCTGGTGTCTAGATTGATAGGAGCGCAGATAGAGTAAGGAGGGGTGGTGAATGGATCAAGACAGGGCGGATGGCAGTGATCATCGATCGGGTGGAGCTCTCCTGAAGGTATAGCGATGTTGTAGGTTAGAATGATAGTGTGTTGGTAATGTGTGTACGGTTGTTGTCGGACGCGTGTGCCAGTGCTGCAACAATGGAAGGTTGATCAGGGTCGGGGACGGCGGGGAATGAGTAAGATGTATGTTTAAGAGTGGGCGGGTCGAGGAAGGTTCTTAGTCAAGGTGTCTGCGATGTTATCGGCAGTGTTAATGTATTCGGTAGCGATGACACCTTGGTCTTGGAGGTTACGAATATGGTGAACGAGAATATTGACATGCTTCAACTGCTTAGGGGTGCCCGAGTTAGTGATTACATGTACGGCGGATTGGTTATCGCAGTAGAAATCAGTGGGGACATCGGGGGTAAAGCCAAGCTTAGTTAGGGAGTTGCGGAGCCACTGTATGTGTTTAGCGGCTTCACTGGCAGCAAAGTATTCGGCTTCAGCAGTGCTAGTGCTGACAGTCTTTTGGCGCTTATTTTTCCAAACCACGGATGTGCCACATACGCGAATGACGTAGCCGTTGGTGGAGCGAGCCACATATGCGAATGACGTAGCCGTTGGTGGAGCGAGCCACATATGCGAATGACGTAGCCGTTGGTGGAGCGACGGGTTGTGAGACAGCTGGCGTAGTCGGAATCAGCGTAGGCGTCAGTGGAGAGTAGTTGGGGCGTCTTACTGTACGTGAGGCCATGCGTGGGGTTGGTTCGTAGATAGCGGAGGACGCGACACGCAGCGAGCCAGTGATCTTCGCTAGGGTTGGAAAGGAAGCGCGAGAGATTGTTGATGGCTAAGGTGATATCGATGCGCGTTAGGATAGAGAGGTAGAGGAGGGTGCCGACAAGTTCGCGGTATGGGTAGTCAAAGGGAGGGCCGTCGTGTTCAACGAGAGGGGTGATCGGAAGGGGGGAGTTGACCGGATGAGCGGAATCAATGTCGAAGTGTTCGACGGCCTCATTTATGTACAAGGTTTGGACGATGCTGGTGGAATCAGTGTTTGTGATGATGCAACAGCCAAGGAGCCAGGTGGGTTCGCCGAGGACGGATCAGTCGAATTCCGAAAGAAGTTGCGTTTTGAAGTGTTCAACATCGGCTCGAGTGAAACCACTGATGGTGATATCGTCAACGTAGATAAAAAGGTGCAGCTGTATGAGGGTGGCGGATGGTAAACATGCAGCGGTCTGTATGTGCCTGGTGGAAGCCGAATTGAAGGAGCTTAGACTGTATAAGGTAGAACCAAAGCTTTCCGGATTGTTTGAGACCGTATAGCAATTTCTTGAGCTCAATGGTGTTGGCCGTAGAGATGCCTATTTGGTCGGAGCCGGCGGGCGGTTTCATAAAGATAGGATGGTCAAGGTCAGCGTGAAGGAATGCGGTGTTGACGTCCATCTGCTCGGTGTGCCAGCCCTTGTTGGCAGCGACAGCATGGAGTGTGCGGAGGGATTCATGGGTGCAGGTGGGTGCATATGAAGTTGATATCTTTGGTTTGCGTGAAGCCACGGGCAACGAGACGAGCTTTATACTCGTCGATAATTCCATTGATCATCTTGATTTTGAAGACCCATTTAGACGTCACAGTGAGGACGTCAGCAGGAAGGTCGGCCGTGTCGTGGAGGATGAAAGTGTGAAAGTGCCAGTCTTGCGAAGGCTGTTCATCTCGGACTTGATGGCTGCTCGCCAGAGATCGGCTTCCGGGCTGTTGAGGGCCTGTTTGATAAAGATAGGGGTGATGGGTTGATTCTGCACAGCCTCACATAGAGCGTGAACGCGAGAGCGAACGGTATCGTATTTACGTTAGTCCGACAGTTACTTGCGGGTAAGGCGAAGACGGTATTTGTCAGGGTCCGGAGATCAGAGATGTGGGTGGTGTCGAGGGAGTCGTCGAGAAGAAGGTTTCGGAGCTCGCAATTTCGGGGACGGTTGGCGATGTGTAGCTGTAGCTTGTCGTTGCAAGAGCCGAGGATACGGTCTTGGTCCTGGCGAGCAGTAGAGGCTTGCAGAAGCTTAGCCTGTTGCTGATTTTAAAAGTCGGCGGTAGTGGCGCGAGCTTTGAGGGCACGGCGGTCGTCAGAGGATTGGGTGCGAGGGTAGGCAACACGGTCACGAGCGATGCGGAGCAGGGTCTGAAGGTCTTGAGGGGGATTATTAGTTGCGGGGTGGTTGGGAGGGTCACATGGCTGGGGTGATTCGACAACGTAGCATGGCGAAGAGTCCTGAGTGTTGGGGACGTCGCATGGTGGAGAAGCCGGAGTGTCACAGGTTTTGGACGGTGACAGGGAGATGATGGTGGTAAGTGAGGTAACGACGACAGGCATGGTATCGCGATATATGTCAATGACGGAGAGCTGTTCCGGCGTAAAATATGGCTTAGATTCGGTGCCGACGTTGTGCCACAAGAGAAAGATGCCCTCATTGAATTAGACATGTCGGGAGGTCATGGTGTACCCAGTGTCCACGTTAAGCATCGATATTTGTCGGCGTGCGTAGGGAAGGGGTCATGTGTGATGAGGATGCCGACACGGCATTTGAGACGGAGCTTGTCTGTTTTGCCGTGATCATAGCTAAGGGTCATGCAACCGTATACGCGGGGGGCCTTGACGAAGGCAGTAGCGAGGCGATTAAAGAAGCCTTCGTAAGGGTTGAGTCCCTTGGGGTTGGAAGCACGGGGAGAGATGTTGCGGATGTGGGACGCATGGGATTTGACCTCAGCCCACATGTGAGACGGTTGGAGAGCCTGGGCGACCATACAAAGTGCAATGTTTATGTTGGTCTGTTGCACGCGTTCGACACCATCGTGTTTGGCGGAATCACCGGTGGGGTTGTAAAGTATCTGCACATGGGCGCGATGATTGACGCGTTTGAATTCGGTGGCTCGGTGGCAACAAATTTGCCACCACGGTCGGCAATGATGGTGCGAAGGCGATCGCGACCCTGTACTTTGATGTATGTGTAGAAATGGTCTAGGACGAGGTGGGCGTTGCTTTTGACGCGAAGGTGTTCCTGATATTCAAGGCCGGTGCAGCGTTCAAAGATGCGGATAGTGTATGCATGGCCAACGTAGCTCTGTTCAAATTTTCCTTCACGATCGACCTGCAACTCGGCGCCAATGGCAGGGAGGGTGCGGGGCTTGTTGCTGACGGAAAATTTGTGCATTTTGCCAGTGGCACATGCGACACAAGAGCATGCGGGGGAGCCTGTGTGGAGGAGCTGCAGGGATGGGGACGGCATGAGCCTGAGGACCGAAAATGACGACACCAGTATAGAGCCAGTTGGGAGTGGTGACAAAGTCTTCGGTGCCGTCGGGTTAGCGGCGTAGAAACGTGTGGGGAAAAGATGAGATGATTTCGACGTGCGACTAAAGATGGGATATGAGAGTGGGCCACCAAGCAACTTTAGGTTTGATAGGGAATAGCCAGATCATGCGGCCTTGGTCACGTTCGAGTTTGGCGGTACCGCGTGGGAAGTCTTTCCAGGGGAGGTTACCGTAGAGGCGCTTGGTAGGCTGGCGCCAGTTCTACTTGTAAGCGTCGTGAAGGGGGATCCCCTTGTCGGTGTGGTCAAGGGTGCAGTAGGTGGGGGCTTGGTGGTTGTGTTGAGTAGCGAACATGTCGATATCAACGGGACCGAAGACCTGTGTAACGTGCTTGTCGAAGAGTGTGGGGTGGAGTTGATAGTCGTCGCAGTAGGTAAGCGGCGGAGGGATGGGGATATTGTGGGTGTGGGCGATGGACTTCCCCATATTTATTTTTCACGACGGACCTTTGATTCAAATTTTCGCCTCCGAAACGTAAATCTCGGTGACCAGTAGGTCACCAGTGTAGAACTGAATACCACTTTCAAAAAAACCCACAGAACACACCAAAACGTTGACTTGAAATTTGGATTTTCAGTCAAAAATAAATAAACTATCCAGTAGGGAGTCTGGGGACCCACAGTCCCACAGTTCCACAGTCCCACATCCGCGAAAAATGTCGGGCCAGGCCGAATCCCCAATTGAGACGTTCGTCCCCAACGACTCCTTACCCAATGACCAATGGAAATTGGACATACAAAAATCTATCACAAACCTCTCTGCCCAGGTCAGTACTCTACAGGCCAATCTCAATCAAATTTTGGGACCGGCTCTAACAACCCCGAACAATGATGGGCCAATCTCCAAGGAGCCTTTGACTGATGACCAATGGAAATCAACCATACACCAAACGCTCACTAACCTCTGTGCAAAAACAACCAACCTTGAATCAGAACTCCGGGACCTTAAATCCCAAACCCGTGCACCTATAGATGAAGACACACCCGACACTTTCCGAGTTGGCTCCACAAGCCCGCTTGCTCCGCCTGCAAAACGACCGCGGTCACAGGCGTCCAATAGCAGCAGTGAGCCTCCCAGCTACCGCTCAAAAGTGGACAAACCTGCAAAACCGAGCCCTAAAAAACGCCCGACCCCACCAGCTTCTCAGTCCCAATCGCAGCCGCCAGTACCCGAACACCTTTTGACGAAAATGGTGGGCCGCCCGATGCCGGACAAAACTCTTCATGAAATGGATGACATAACTCCGGTATGGCTCTTCTTCCGAGCAATTTTCCCTAACGGCAAGCCCCCATCCCAATCAGTATTTGAAAAATACTGGCATGACCAACCAGCCCTCAATCGCCACCACTTTCTCTGGTATCTTCCGTCTAAATCGGTATCTCAACCAAATCGCCGCGGAAGCTCCACCAGTTTCGTCCGCCTTTGTGTTCCTAGCAACTCTGTCGCCCAGGTGAAACGACATGCAGCACTTACGTGGAAATGGCAGCGCGATGAAAACATCGACCCCCGCTCCCAACAACATCCCGACGCTACGAAAGCAGCTTTAATTCACTATCTCCGCACCAAGCAGGAGGCCTGCTACACACATGAACGAGCGCCAAAAATTCTTGCCCGCAGCAGGGATGTACTACTGAGCCCACTTGTCACCTACACTAACGCAAACATCCTCCAATCTACAAGCAGCGCATGATGCAAACCTCTTCTCACTTAACCCGCGAATCCCGGTAAACGCTAAAGAATCAGCGCTATTATTTATTTCAAAAATGGCAAGTATGTATGATACAATGTATGAACATATGGTATGGCTCTCATAGTCGCTGTAGTGGTTCGGGAAAGATTGATGGGAAGAAGTGGTCAGTAAATTCCCGTTTGAAGCTTGGGCCAAGTGAGTCGACAATGGAAGATATGTGCTGAGTCAATTTGGGCCGGTGTTGACAAAACACTATTACTATCGAATGTTTCATATATTTGCTTGCTGAGAGTACCCACCTCTGTGGTACAGATCGGGTCTGCGCCGTGTAGTGCCGCGGAATGGGTTAGTGCAGGGTACGAAATACCGAGAAGGACCAGGTTATCCGTCATAATCCGGTCGAGAAGCGAGGATGGGGGTAAGCCAATGCCGCACCAGACCACGGATGAATTCGGTATGTGTTGGCTGGCCTGGATCGGAAGTATCATAGTCGGAACCAACAAGCGAGATGATTTGGTTTGAACCGATATTTGGAAGTAGTACTTCAACAGCGTGATTAGCCGGGGTATAGAGAACATCTGTTGATGAGTGAGGGACGGGTGAGGGTACGGTGGTTCTTCAACATGCTGGAGAAAAGATCCAAGGTGTTTGTGGAGGGTCCAGATACCGTGGAAGTCGTGTCACTCCTGTAATTGCTGAAGGAGGTCAGGGCCAATGAGCGGCAGTTTCGGGCCTACCAGGATGCGTCGAATCAGTTGTTGGATGCAGGTAAAGTGGCTGGTAGTGAACTTGTGGCTACCGGGGCAGACAGGGCAGAGACAGCCGTCGGTGCGGTAGTCAAGCAATGTGAACATGTACGTATTCGTTAAAATCATAGCACAAGAGCCGGCGTAGGGTAGGCCACTACTACTGAGAGTGGAGGCTGCAGTAGGCTTATGAATTATTTACGGCTTATGTACGTATTGAGGGGATATTTAATATTATTTCGAAACAAAATACCAGGGCCAAATATTTCCGAACCACACCTCACAGCCAGTCAGCCACAGACCACAAAGCCCACTCAAAGCCCACACTTATCCCATCAACCATGCCACAGCTTTTCCAAGCCAAGATGTGAAATAGCCAGCCGGCTATGTAGACGCCTGTGTTTACAAATTTGAAAATTAATGCGCACAACTACACAGCGCCAGGGCAGGTGCGCAGCCATCAAGCTCCGCACAAAGATGTATTGCTTTAGATTTCTGAACATTCTTTTTGTACAGAGACTAACTTCTCACAAGCTCACGTGATTCATATCTACTATTGCTGTCTCATCATGCCTGTATTTTTTTTTAAGCATCTCATAATGTATTTAATCCTTCAGTATTGAGCGAATGAGGCTGAAACTCGACCAATATCTCCGAATCGGGGCTATTCTCGGACTCTCCCCGTCAGGGTGTAAATACCTTGTTGATATATTTTCTTAACCTTTTATAGTCCAACCTTGTCTAATATAGAAAGCTATATCAACCTTTGAGAGATAATGACAACCATAACCATTTATACCTGTAATAAATGTAACGGACTTGGGGTCTATTTCCCATTTTCTACCTTAATATCCCGTCAAATTCACACCCCCACGCGCCACAAGCGATAACACGGGTGTCTTCGGAATTTATATTATTCAATTCGTTTCGTATATGTTTTTATCCTCACCTCTATTTCGATAGACAGTAAACATGGATGCCTTATTTGCACAGTCTGTACGTGGCCTCCTAAAAAGAGCACACAAGTATTGTTGACTTTGAAAGCATATTGTATAGTTCGGAATGTATAGCTATTTAATATATCCGGCACAGCCCGCCCCCACATAGATATTTCTGTTTTAAACTATGTTAAATAAACTAATATACAATATAAGTCAGTTATGATTTAGCAGTGGTAGCTTGTGTAAGAATGATCGGGAATGCCTCTTAGTACGAGCCCTATTATCCTCGATCACACAGGACGTACCTCTAGCTGTTCTTTATTGAATAATTTCCACTAGAATTATTAAGTGTTCATGACCACATTCCTAATTTGTAGATAGACATAAGAATGTAAATTACGTTAATACCCTAGCTAATACAAATAAAGATCCATCTGAAGAAAAGTTATTAAAAAAAAGAAGAGAAAGGCTTATTGGATTTGGAGAATGGCGGGAAGACCAAAATCTGTAAGTAGTAGTTCAGAGAATATAAAATTTAGTTTATAACATCCTACATCTATTGTCTCAAATAGGTCCAAGTAAATGTGAATTTAGAACGCTTTGGAAAATATTGGAAAAAGAACTTGTATTAAATTGGTTTAAATACAAATAAAAACCAATGTGTTATCTCATTTGATCTTGATATTTTAGACTGGCCGGAGGCCATATTTCTACAGTAACTGTATTCCGCGCTCGTGCATATGCCTTCTGATTATTGTACTCATATCGTGTTTTCGTAGTTGTATTGAGTTTTCGTGTACCTTTTCGTTTGGTTGATGGGATAGACTGTGTGTTGCTGCGAGTGTTGCTTGTATTTGCGCGCAGAGGTGTGTTGTCTGCTACTCATTGCATATATTTAGCTAGTTGTTGACCATTCTTATAAGCTCTGATTGATTGTGCAGGGAGATATGTTATATTCATTGCATCGAACGAATGATTCGCAATGAACCATCGAATTGTGTTTTTGCGATGGATTTGATCTCAAACATGGTTGCTGTAAGTCTTGCTATTTGTGAGTTGTGACACTGTCCCTCCAATTAAAAATATGACTGCCAGCGCTGCTGTTCATACTACTACTACTTACCGATACTCTGCGTCTCTTCTTGCGGAGTGCTTGTATTGATGGCAATAGAACATGTTTCATGTTATCTTCAGAATCAGATACATGGTTGTCAATTGACCCGTCATTTTACCCATTCTCACCGCCTTCTCCAGCCATTGCGACAGGTGATGTCAATTAGAGCCCATTTCGGTGGTGTCTCATAAACTATACTACCCCTCTCTAATCTCAGTCTAATACTGTCTACAAAGTAAGTGACTGTGACTGTGATCGCTAAGATGACGTGCAGTAAATGATGTAAACCTACTATATAACCTTACCACCACTATGTATGTACTAGCTACCACTGATAAACAAGTATATGAACTTAACAAGAAGTAAAAGGCCTAGGTAAGATAATCAGCGACCACTGTTAGGAGCCCTGCTAGTTCAATTGTTTGGTTAGTATGTGGTCAGTGTGTACAGTTGACAACTTAAATATGCTTGTGCACGCTACATACGCGTGCAAAATCAAATACAAACAAGTTGCTTGTCGTAAAGCACCTGTATTGTATTTATTTTTTTATTTATATTTGGTATTTCGTGTCCCAAAATGCCACTATGTGTAAGACTAGCTTAACTCAACTAATAAATTAGACTAGAACAGGTTTATTTATCTGATTTTTGAAATAAATAATATTATCCCTACGTCGGTGCACCATTCCGCGCCCGCGGTACATATGTACTAAATCAATTTTTTAGTATTCCCATTGCCGACAATTGATTTCGAGAATATTTTTAAAATTGAGATGATCAGAATGGCTAGTTTTAAATGAGTCAGCCATTTTCAGCAAAGTCAATGGTTACACAACCGGCTCAATTGCCAGAGATATTCACGAAGAATGTAATGCTTAAATCTTTAGAAGGTTTTTTAAAATTAGTCATACAGATTTGAAAATGTTTATTTACATCTCATTCCCGCTCTTGTGTGTTACAATGTGATAAAAAAGCTTATAGCTATACCACTATTTGCATATAAATTCAGCGTTGCACTTCATCACTACGAGTAGAGTTACACTTTCAATAAGTGACTACTACTTAAACCACGGAATACAAAGTATCTAGCAACATGCTTTGTAGAACATTGGCTGTATTCTTGGCGGTGGCCACGGCCTTCTCCTCGGGCACCTCTCTCAATCACCTCAGCAAGCGTCAAAGTACGGTGACTGGAGATACTGCACTACAGGGCAATCCGGTGTGTGCAATGGATGGGGAGACCTATGGTGAGGGTGAAACATGGACCACGACCTGCATGACATGTTTTTGTCAGGTTATCAAGGGTCACCCCGACCACGTGTGCTATTCTACCACACCATGTGTTGTGAAGACCTGTAAGGACGGTAAGCAGAAATATAAAGCACTTGGATCGTGTTGTGACGAGTGCATCTCCAATGAAGAATACTGCTCAATTACCAATCAAGGCTGCAACCCCAATACGGGTACACCAGTATGCTCGGCGTCCGGAATCACCTACCCCACCCAGTGCGCATTCACCAGGCAAAACTGTTTGGCTGGCCATGTAGATTCCATCGCACACGGAGGTGCTTGTGCGCAACCGACTACGAGTACTGCAGAAAACCAGCAAGAAAATACAACTACGACAACAACTGAAAGCTCCAGTGGTTCAAATGACAGTGTTTTGTTTATCAGTATTACTGTTCTATTAGTGTTGTGCCTCGTTGTGGTTCTGGCTGGAATAGCTTGGAAAAGGACCAAAAACGATGAAAAGCAGACTAGGCGTGAGCAGTTGTTCGGCGACAGGTATTCAAGCCACAGTGATAACTCGAGCTATGCGAGCTCTTTATCTGGAACAAATAGCACATATGGTAATTCGACAGTTAACATGGAGAGTATCATCGCTTCCTCGATGAAAGATGAAGTAGAGCCTGACCCTGTTATTGCAAACGATGAGCCACAAAAGACAGAAGAAGCAACAGTGACAGCTAGTATATAATGTTGTGGTGTTGCACATCAGGAGTTCAATATTACAAACCCAGACCGAGTGGTATCACTTCCTGCATCAAGCCAGGAAGCGAGGTAAAAAATTCAGTGTATCTGCATTTTCAAATATCCAATAAATTGTATGTAGTTTATTGCTAGGCTCGCAGCTAAAGTTGTGAAGTTTCAATAGTTACGCTAAGGCTATCTCGACGCGCGTCTGGCCCAGTTTTTTTTGGCTGTCGCGAGTTTGTTGGAGGGTTTGTAATTGGTTGCTTTGACCATGATTGCCTGCATAGGCCATGCAAAGTTATACTTAACACCATACAGTTTATTATTTGTGATGGATGCCACCTTTCCGTCTGTATCAAATGTGCATGTTGCATCATTTAACCAATGTTTTGTTATGTAGGCATCACCACAAGAAATAACCTCGGGTATCAAAAAAAGGTCATTAATTTGAGTTGAACCCGGTGCAGTATGATTCAGTTCCTGACACGGAGGGGGAGCGATGAAGACAGTTAATCTGTACTGATCAAATCACAGGTATTACGTGCGAGTACAATTTGAGCTACAACCATAAGCGAAACAGAGCTCTGCCTGTCATCTCCATCAGCCCTTGGTAATAGTTCAGTCTTGCATTGCAACCTTGACAAGCCACAACTGCAAGTGCGGATGGTTTACTACATCAGTAGGTTTGCATTCTGTCGATTCCAGTAAGGCATACAGAAGTAAGTCAGCAACGGGTACTGTGGTTCCAAGCAAACCCGATTTATCTTGTAGACCAGATGTCCAGCTTGTCCGATCAGGTGCTGGTTTTGTTAAGAATCGAGACAAAACGTTTGACATTAACCGGGTTTTACATTGATCTTCTCATCCTACAATCCTTCAAGCTACCGTCAAGAAACTTCAATCACCGCTGCAGGAGTCGTTTCAAAACGTCACAGGCTAGATATCTCAACCCGAGTTTTACTCCTAAGTGTTAGAAGAGCTGTCTCCTTTTTCTTGATGTCTAAAAAGGATGCATTGTTTTCACCTGGCTTCAACTACGGAAGGATCTCCTAGATATGTCATCCTGTGCCACAGTCAGTTATGGCATCTCTTGAATTCTGCACTACAACACAGCAATGCGGCACGCACCAGTGGGCCGCATGTAGCAGCTTCGAATCGCACAGATAAGTCGGCGAAACGTGAGACGGTGATAGCGAAGGCCGAATACGTCTCGGCAGGATACTGGGGCCATTGTGGGAAGGGTTATCTGGGAAGACTCTTCCATTGTTTGCAAACAGGTTGGATGCTTTTCACCCACATACCGCCACATACATCGGGACAGTCTGTTGATCACGGGTTTACAATATCCCTTGCCACACAGTTGGACAGCACAGCATAGCGGCACAGACCATTGTACCACGTGCATCAACTTCGTATTGCACAGGGATGTCATAGAGCCGTGAAACGGCGAGGACAAAGGCTCGCTCACTCCACTGGAAGCCACGGTGCTGCATACTTCGGAGGTATAGCCTGACCAGAAAAATGAGACCAGGTATATGGTCAATTGTATCAGAGCCATGGCAGGTTGGAGCAGTAGCATAAATTCAGTATGATATGGCTGTCCAAATAAATGGGACGATTGGTGTGGGTGTAGTACGGTATTCGCTATCTATTGCAGACGCAGCAGCGCGGAATAGCGTGAATGAAAATACCCCTTTGCAAGTATAGCTGCGGTTGTACTAACCGAGACCGTACGCAGCCAAAGCAAACGTTCCGTAGATACTAAACAAGTAGTGTGGAACAAACGACACAAATACATTGGCGATCGCGTACCTACAAACTACTGATGGTATATTGCAGATCTAATTATATAACTTCCTTTCATTTCATCACGCAACTAAACTTTCGCAGGATAGTTCAATTTGTGCTCTTCAGAGCGGACAACAGGCAGCGCGTTTCAATCAATGCCAATTAGGATGTCATTACCAATTAAACCATTTGTTAATCAAAACATGTCAATTAGAGTGCACATCTCAAACCACTGGACTACACTACTCAGAAGCTCAAATGTTGTAGAAAAAACAAAAACAAAATAAAAAAGGATACGAAAAGTGCGTTCACAGGGAATAGGTGCACACCTCTTTGTGTCCGATAATGACGCTTCCAAGAGTGTCACGAACAGAGTGTGATTGAGATCGGCGAAGAAACTGTCAAGGGCAGGGAAGAAGAAGTATACAGTCGATAAATGAATGATCTGCTGCCTAGTATTGTGAGGTGTCCTGCCCTCTGCCTTATTTCACAGGGCAGTCGACATGGTAGACGTTGCTCACCAGGCGAATATGTAGGTAACCACGATGGTATGGCCAATGTCGTTTACTGTGTAAGACGCATATTACTAGGCTTTACCCTCTGTCACGAGAACACTAAGCCCGTTTAGTAAGTTGGCAACCGATTCGAAAGTCGCAACTGATTTGAGACATGCGCGTGTCGTGCAATACCAGGATATTTATTGCGTTGAAACGCGTCCCATTAAATTCTATCATCGCCTGGCGAGCTCTACCCTGATATTCATTAGTTAGCAAATGCCTCATTCATTTGATTATATCTTACGCATGGCGAGCCAAACCGGATTACACATCAGTTCGCACAGCGTCCCACTCAATTAAATTGACGTTTATCGCTCCTAGATAGGAGACCCATAGTCGGATGTCCAAGACACTGTCCTGTGCGAAAGACACATACGCGAGGTACCACTGATCTGCCACGTGTACTTGTTGCATCTAAAGCCACAAGATGACCTGTGATGCGGTCTCCATGTGCCGTGTCAAACGGTTTGCAGGTATTGTGACAACGGAGCCCAACTACTGAGACGGTTACTATGTGTGAGGTGTACACGAACACGACGAGCGCATTGCGATAGTACCGTCTCTAAAGTGCAACGATTGTGTGCATTGCGAAAGTGCCATCTCTAAAGTACAGCAATTGTGTGCCGTTTAATACGGTGGGCTGTGTGTGAGACTTAAGCTTTGCATATGAGATACTACGCAGACTATGTGTCGAAAGGTAATGCACAACGCTAGCTTTGCACATGGGAATGCTACGTACAATACTGTTGTCAGGTATGTGAGAGAATGGTGGCATTCATCAGAGATCCGTTGTCATTGTGCCGTTGCAATTATACTGTCCTACGCGCAGAAGCCACACCACAAGACCTACCAATTTCAAACATTTCTACGGCTGGACGCAAATAAGCGTGTGATTGCACTCGCTTGCGAACTGTACGACTGACAGTCACTGTGACGATTAACATACACAGTCACACACACACACACAGACACACACACACATATATATATATATATAGCAGTTATGCCATATATACCAAGCGTCCCCATGCACTCTTCCGATTCCCGGCAACATACATGCACAGCAACGACACCTACCTGGTGTATAAACTCTTCTCCATGGATGTCTCTGGCTGCAGCCGATTCCGCCTGTCGACTGCGGTAATCGCTAGCTGTGAGTGTCAGAGGGAGTGGCTGATACATCAGATAAGCAATTGTACTGAATAAAAATAACTCTGATCCCTACAGCGTAATTCGGGGTGTAGCGAGATTGAGGCCCTAGATTGCAATGAGGTACAGATGCCTTTGTAAGGTTCGTACATATACCGCTGCGAACGTATCAAGCAGACTCGCCAAGCCCACTTATACAGCGAGAATAAGTCAGCAACAGTGACACATCAAATACGCCACCATGGGTCAAGCAGACGCACATGAGAGACTCCCAGGCATTAAAGGCAGACGCACTCAGTGGTTGTAGTCTTCCCCATGAACCAAGCCAAACATACGTTTTCAAATCGGATCACATCGGCAGACGACGGGTACAGCCCTACTGTGGCAGCCAATTCGGGCGAGACGTACTTTAGATCTCTATTCTCCAGGAAAACGTCGTAGCAGTTGTGTTTGTGCTCGAAGATCTTGTCCGTGGTGAATGCGATAAACCCGCCTCCTTCTTCGTCGTAGTCTGTTTGAATTTCCAAACGGAGGTGATTTGCCTGCTTTAGCTCACCTCAATGGGTCACATTCGGACATGCACACACACACATATATATACCCACACACACACACACACACATATATATATATTAAACACACAAACACACACACAAATTTTGTTGACTTGTACAATGATTGTTTATTCACAGCCGACAGAATACACAACCGATACGTCCAGACACGCGTGAAATCACTAGCTGACAAAGTGAGTGTCCATGCGCAAGCCACAGTGCACAGAGTCAAATGCGTCCACGCACACCCGCTCAAGTACATACACACAGGTCCATTGCGTACGCACACCCCGTCACAAGCTCGCACATACTCACCCCGACACCACACAGCCCCCTCGCAATTTGCACTCACGCCCATACTAGTCGGCCGAGATACACTGAACCTACCTGCCAGCTTATCAGCATCCGCTATTGACACATGGAACAAGGGTACCGTAGGCGGCGCTTGCGGCTGTATGTAAGCGTGTGCGCTAATAGTGGTTGTGTTGACGTCAATGCCTGTGCATGTGCGTGCGCCTGTACTGTATTGATGGTCCGGCCTTCCGCCGTGTGTACCGCTAGTCGAACTGGCTAAACCGGTATTGCGATCCAGCAGGGATGAACTTTCGACCGTGTCGGCTTTTGCGGAACTCTGGCTGGCCGCGGCGGTGTTCAGTGACGAGTTGCGAGACACACGGTAGCTACGGGTAAGGACGAGAGAAAACAGAACATCATAATGCGATACGCATGTCAGGTTTGGTCGAGTACTTGGGAACAATACTGAGCACAGGCAACATAGTAAGCCGGTATCATGCTCAACCCCAGATGTGAATAGAGACTACTCAGGTGGTCTGCATTACACCTCGTGTGGGAACGTTATGCTACAGATTACAGCCAGTTGATACACGTGCGAGTAGATGACGCCCAAAGTTGCGCTCTCCTTGTATTGGGTTTGTAACAATACCTTTCGGCTCTAAGAAATACCCTTCGACCTTAAGATGTGGCGGAGCCGGAGAAGCGGCGACAAAGCAGCTATTGCTGTAGATATATTTAAGACACTTCCGCATGTTTTTAATAACAGACGTTGTGGGTATAGACAGGATACTACACAATGTCACTTCCTAGTGTATGGTCATAGGTGCACATCACAGATACATACATGAAAGTAGACGCCCACACTTCCGCATTCACATCCGAGAGGCAGAGGGTGAATGGCACCGCTGGAAAATGTCACGAACACTGACCATGGCGGATGATCACATTCAATGTATACACAACAACCTCTCATGATCACCTTAGACCACCTGTACACACCAAACCTGTCAATACATCTCTTAACTATATGTCGGCAGACTCAAGTGTATCGTCTCAAAGTCAACTCAACATACACACATCGGCCTACCTCTGCCGAGCAGATCCCGGTTGTGACAGCATTTCCGGCTGTGTGCTGGAGACTGTCCGTGTGTGAAAGGTCTGGTTGACTAACACAGCCAGGGCTCGCACACGATTACATAGACCGGTGACGGGCGGGGGGCTCCATATCAGCACCCTCGCTCTGAGCAGCAACAGTTTCCACAGCACGAAGACGACGGGCCCATAGTACCGGATGCACTGAAGCGCATTAGACGTAGAGACCAGTTCGCAATGGATAACGCGAGGTGAGTGAGTGCATGCATGCCTGCACAGCCTTAGCGGGTGCTAGTGGATTGGCTGGCGTATGTACGTACACATAGCTGGCCCATTGCTCCCGAAAATTGGCTGTATCTGCATACCGTACGTTGCACAAGTCCCACATTCACACGGGTTATAAGTAAGACCCGTACTACGACGTACTGCAACCTGCCTGAGAGAAAATATCGCGCATCACACACCCCGACCTATATTAAATCATCACAAACTCATACGGCACATACCTTGGCGTACGCATGCTCTTGACTGTTGGGTGTCAGCCACAGTCGGTTGCGCCGTCGCGAGGGCTCTGGTGGGCAGCCAGGCGTGGCGGTGAGGGCTATGCCCTGGTCACTGGTTTCACTGCTGGTTTCTTCCACAAGGTCTGGCAAGGTGTCCTGGTCCGACTGCCCATGCGAAGAAGTGTAGATAGACATGTTTAAGTACTCGAGCACACCGTTCTGACAAGTAGATGAAGTACAACTCAGCCTACAGGGAGGAGTTCACATCGGTATCGGGCTAAAACTATATATATATATATATATATATATATATATATAATAACTACCTACCGTATATACACACAGTAGTGTCGTACCGTCCGTTCGGTCGTACAGGTAGTGTCTTAC
>NW_014040486.1:106269-109016 GCF_001186125.1 Sphaeroforma arctica JP610 | reverse complement strand
CGTACGACGACCACCGTTACCGTCGTAACGAAGTAAGTAGTAGTAAGTAACGTAACTACTACACGACGACGGAGGAGGTACGTACTACGTACGTACGTACGTACGTAACTAATATATATATATATATATATATATATATATATATAAAATACCCTACCGGAATATACAACCACAGATTGGCTACGCCTTGGCTCAGAGTGCTTCAATAATGCTTACCGCATCCACTACACCTGTGTATTCCAGTACCAACGATCATAGGTCCATGGTACAAACTGGTGGTAGACTCAATCTAGGCTACCACGGTAGGCATTGTTGAGAGTAATCTGGATACTCAAAAGCATCAATCAATACGTTTGATACCTTATAGTCAATACAAGTATAGTTGTGCGCACTAGCATGTAAATCAACTCACATCAAACGATGCAGGACAGTGCCTGTGCGCTAACAATACACGCACCAACATACACCTCCGTTCTAGTTGAAACACAACCGGTAGCTATTGGCTATAAAGCATGCAGCTATATACTACATAACTCTCATTGCTAACTTTCCCATTGTAACTACGTACTATAACTCTCCCATTGTCACAACGTACTATAACATTCCCATGCAGGTGGCCCTTCGGCAGCCTCGGTCCAGTGATTGGGGTCAGTTGATCGTTCTCATAGTACTCCACCAGCGGCCTGTACGCATCTGTCGAGCGGGAAACAAAGTATCAGCATAAGTGCGACCCACGGATCTCATATACTATTGCAGTTGTACGAGTCGGTCATCGACATCTCCTTCCTATAAACCGGGATTAATATCTGCACCGGGCGAGTTGAGGAGGGTATCACGGTGACTACAAACTAAGCCTACTAGTATGAACGAGAGACATGGATGTACTTCTGAATCGACTGTCATCAATAACGAGATAGGTATAAGGTTTTTTCTGCATTTCGGCTTAGTAAACTGCATTAGAATGCATGCAGGCGTTGCTGGGCGTGTTGCGGGTTGACGGCGGCGCACTTACCACAACTATCACATACGTACGCACGAGGACTGTGGTACATCCAACAGACAGTCATTACAGCGCTTCTGAAGAGATGTGCATAGTACAATGTGATGCCCATACGTTGTTGAATGTGAAGAAAAACATTTTCGAGGTTAATCGGGTCGCCGAGGGCCTATTGCTTGATTCTGGCTGCGTATAGGTGCCTGTTACAACCAATAATCCTACATAGAAAGCCTGCCGCGTCCACAAGAACAACCCCGCACAAATGCAACATATGGTACGGTAGAACGTGTTCGCACACGCACCTTCAGCCAAGACTGGCAGGCTCAACAGCCGGCGTGCTTGTGCATGCAAGAATTCGATGTGTTTCGGCAGTGTCTGCAGAGCAGCCTCATCTACCAGCGGATGTTGGCGCTCGTAAACCACACCCACAGACACGGTGCGTGAATTGCGTTGCGAGGTATCGTCTGTGCGCTGTGATAGAAACGTGATTGGAAGAACGGGCATTACCACGGGGAAACTTGAAATACAGATAACTAGAAGTATAGTCCTGTTGTTGAGGTACAATTAGACACGATGGGAGAACTAGAAGTACTCATAACCAGAAGTATAGTCTTAGTATCGAGGTACAAATTGGGCACAACGAGATTGACGATTGTCAGTTTAAGGCTATGTTTCGCCGATGAGAGTGACACCAACTTTGAGTAAGGTGGGTTAAATAGGACGAAGTATGTCTGGGGATGTTTATTCACAAGGCAGATGGAGTTGACTAAAGTGCACCACACCATAAACAGGTGCAAATTAATGTGAAATTGGTCCCGTTTACAGCCAAATTTGATCTGGGCAGCGTAACATCTAGTAGGTAAATCATTAGCACCAAAGCGAGTATACACCCAGTCTCAGTAGTAAAATAGCTACAAGTAACCAGAAATAGAAATGTATGCACAGTTTTGGTATGTAAATGATCGATACAGAAAATCCGTCTTGCCTCAAGAGCCGGACTGGGTGCCATGTAAATAGAAGTGTACCAGTGATTTTATTAGTACCAGAAACAACCCAACTACAGGTGCAGGTGCACTCCATACCTACCACATTCCCGTACACAGCCAGGCCTAGCACAGGCAGCTTAAACACAACCACATCCGTGCTTTCCAACGTGTGTACACCAGAGGGTAGAGCGCTGAACTCCACACCGTCGATGTCTAGCACGTCCGAAGGATATTGCCAGGCTATTCGGTTGCCGCTAACGGTACGGAGGGGTTGCGGGATGACGTGAGATTGGTACAGTTCACTAACATGACACTACGCGGAAGGATATATAGCCTACGCATTGATGGATTGGGCAAGGCACCAAATTGTGAAAGTTGCGTTCTGTATACTCAGTACAAGTACAGGGTTTAGTACATACTGTACTGCGAGTTTCAGCAGGTGCGTGAAGCTCTTCCAAGATCTTGTCTAAAAGTAAGAAAGTATCGCACGAATCTGAACTACCTAGTGCAATTGATGCATAAGAGACTACGGTATATCCCGTCCAAGCCAATGGAAGTTGTCATTTATAACCACATCAGTATGAAAACACACACAGAAACGGAAACAGATACAGACAGGCACACATACATATTTACCCACACACACACAGACACACACACACGCACAGACACTGACACACGCACAGACACATACACACGAATACGCATATATATATATATATAAACGTGTACACACACACACGCACAAACACACATGCATACGC
>NW_014040486.1:102891-105679 GCF_001186125.1 Sphaeroforma arctica JP610 | reverse complement strand
AGTAGTATATATATATACACACACACACACACACACACACACACATATATATATATATATATATATAGATATATTTATAAATATATATAGATATATTTATAAATATATATAGATATATATATATATAGAACCTAACACATACACACCTACACATACTCCCATACTCCGACAGACGCAGAGACACACTCTCACACACAAACTCAAGCATACATAACCACATATACACTCAAAAACACATACACCAGACACACACACACATACGTGTGCACACAAATATGTAAATTTGTGTTATTAAAAATGAAACAATATATGTTTTCAATACAGTTTTTGAGTTGAGTTGACATGAGCACACTTTCTCGAGTAGGCACTACTCAATACATACACGTGAACGTCGAAAACCACCACAAATATGGTGGACACTGGTAAGTGCGATAGCATTGTTTGGCTGTAGGTTTGCATAAAACTTTAACGCTGCTTAGATCTCACTGATCAAGTATATCGAATAACGGGACATATCATATCATATTAATCTGTGTGCAATGCTTTTTTGACTCGCGATGACCCGTTCGCTAACCTTATGACGTTTTTCGTTAGAACGTATAAAAATTTATGAATTATACGTTTTCGTTTAACGTTTACTTCGGTATAGTCCTTTTTGATAATTACAGGTGCACCTTTTAGGATCTGAGGTGCAGTATATATCAATGTTAGTCTGTTGTTATCCGAATATCATTCATAGTAGGTTAGATCCTTTCAATCCCACTTCGGCCTTTAAACGTTTAAAAATACCAAAACCTTTATGCATGCACGTTCAACGTATACGGTACGGAAAAAGGTTTGCTCGTCGACAACTATCATTTTATTGGATGGATCTATATCGTATTAAAAAACATATGATAATCTTTGCAACTCCACATATAATTATTTTTTACATAGTCATCAACATTTTGTTTCAATAAAAACCAAATGCACATATTGGCGCAGATAAATCCTCGTTAAAACGGTTTGAAATCCATCGTTTTTGCGTCAGTGTTTATGTGAGCAGTTTTAAATAGTTCATATTAATTACGTTAAAGCGTATGAAGTTCTAACCTGGCTGCGGTTACGTTTAAAAAACGTTTACTACGCGGGTTTTATACTTTGTGTACAAGGTGTATCTGGTGCCGAGTATTTAGCCTCGTATCCGTGTGTAGACATCTGTCAGGCATCATGTGCTATATGTATCTAAACTATAACTATCCATAGAATATCGTCAAGTTCTTTCAATACATCGGCTACAATACACACACGCGACCACTGTTGACAAGACATGCTGCGAGTAATAATAAGGTGACAACAATCACTCCTTTGGCCTTCAGTTCTGTATATATATAAATATATACGTAAAATATATATATATATATATATATATATATATATCATCATGTCGGATACTAGCATTCAGGCTGCACCAGGGCCCGCACCCAGACCTACAGGTGTTGCATTAGATAGTGACAAAGACGAGAAGTACACATTTAGTACAGACGGAATAAAATTCGTAAGCAGTGAGATAATAGATTCAACAAAGGCAGTACACAGTAGAGATGGAGACAGCACTGATGGCACCCACAACCACATCATCCACACGCTTACGGATTCAAATGGGAATGAAGATACAAGTACAAGTAACACGGTGGATATGGACAGTGATAAACAATTAGAGAGCACTACACACGCTGAAAACGATACCATAACTGATACAAATAATACACATTTAGACTCTGAGGCAGACACAGTATACGCTCCTACCCAAACACAGCACAATGATGAGATAAGCGAAAGTGTAGAGGCAGATAGTCATCAATTAGGGGACGAAGATACAAACATAGATCAGATTGAAAATACTTCACAGAATACACTAGATACACTCTCAGAGACACGTGAAGCCTTCGGCGGAGACACATCCACTGATCAACCAGTTAGTGCTACACACAATACACAAGATGTATCACCGTCAGAGCCACACGAGGCCATCGCACATGGTACTACAGAGCCTAGTGGCTTAAAGACGTATATGGAGGCTTTGGAAGCGAGTGGTAGTATCAGTGCACTTACAAGCAGTCATCCGGATACTATTGTTGACAGTGGTACGACTCGTGCGGATAGTATATCAGTATACTCTGGAGAGGGTGAGGACACTGAGCTTGTGGCTGACAATGCAAAGTCTTCGAAGTTAGTTCTGAGTTCGAGTGCGAGCCAAATGGACTCAAGTGCTGCGACGGCAGCAGGCAATCCCATGTTGCGAACGGCCAAAAGTCTATACACTATGACTGTCAGGAGCATAGATACAACTGTTGGTAAGTTATTGTGAGTGTTGACTGCAATGTACACCGGTAGTCCTGTTTACATGTTTTTTGAGCATGTTATATTGTATTGTTAATATCACAGATGTACATGCACGCGTATCTGTAATAAAATAGATAGTTCAGTCCCGCTAACTAGTAGTATAGGATGATACGGTGTGTAGTTCACCACGTTGAGATCGTTGGAAATATAATCTATATATATACATACACACACACACACACACACACACACACACACACACACACACACATATATATATATATATATATATAGATATATTCTATACATACATACGCATATATATATATATATATATATATATATATATATATATATATATATATATATATATATATATATAAATATATATATACACATACATACATATATATATATATATATATATATATATATATATATATATATATATATATATATGTGG
>NW_014040486.1:98977-100637 GCF_001186125.1 Sphaeroforma arctica JP610 | reverse complement strand
ATATAGATATATATACACACACACACACACATATATATATATATATATATATATATAAATATATATATATCATTAGCTGATTGGGTGTAAAATACTTACGTTTTCGTCGTGTCCCTGTTCTTCTATTAACAGAGGTGCTCGCCGGGAACGAGAGGTTAAAAAAAGTTAAATCGTCTAGTAAAAAGAAGTAACATGAAATCGTCCAGTAATAATAATTAACATGAAATAAAGATTTCTGTGCCGCATTTCGCAGCTGTCGTTCCTGTTGTCGAGATTTGGTTCTTTAGCGACAGTAAAACGGAAAACTTCTCACTCACATGTATTTCTGTTCTGTTTACATCCCTATTCTATCCTGGAGTTTTTATTTTGAGCTGGATGTTTCAAGATACACTTTTACTAAAGTTGTCCTAGAGATTCCTTTTCCGTTAAAAGCAAGCGGGTTTCTAAGGAATGATAGCCGAGGGGTATTGTCGCATGAAATCCAACTCCATTTTATATAGTAAAGTAGTGGAGATCTTAAATCTTAACTGGGGTGTTGTACGCACTCTCTATATATTTTTGGGAGATATGCGGTTAGTAGTCGCGTTCCCATTGGTGTACGAGTTTAATAAGCGGTGCATAGGTAGTTCACGCTACGAACAATCTCTATTCATTTCAGGTCCTGATAACAGAAGTTGTCTGGAATACTTTGCCCTTGCGCGTGTATTGCCATACCACTTGTGCTAGAAGACGCTTAGGACCTCTCTCAGTGTCCGTCTACGGGTGCAAGCTACATTCATTATACTCTAAGCTTAAATACCAAAGTCGGCGTCGGCAGTGGACCTAAATAGAAGTTAAAACCCCTAAATGACTTGCAGGCTTCCTATCACTTAAAGTTCGGTACTAACAAATAGTAAAAGCATTTTTTTTTTTAGCTAAAAAAGCACAGAAAAAGTTATCTGTAGGGTTTTAATGTATTCACAATTTAGGTGGCTATGGTTTAAAAAAATGGTATATGTAATCGATTTGTTTACTTCTTACAGCAGCTTGTCTCGCCCGAGGGCCAGTATTCTCTTATAGTTGGCTAATATTGTAAAGTGAGATGGTACGATTTCTGGTTCAAGTGCCTGCCTTGTGTCTGGTACTTAGTGCTGTATGCGCAAATGCAAATCCCCTGAAAGACCTGGGCATTGGTGTTAAGAAACGCGTACCCGAAGAAGAGTGTCTGTACAAAGCACGTGGGGGTGATACTGTGCATGTACATTATACGGGTAAATTGCTTGATACAGGAGAGCAATTCGATAGCTCTCGGGATAAGGATAAGCCATTCTCATTCCGCGTGGGAAGGTGTGTAGCTGGGTGCTATCCGTATATTTCGTGTATCTTATATTTTCAACATCGTATTGCAAACAAGACTGCATACTTGTCATGCGCGTTGTCTGCGATGGACTTCGGAGGGTGATGCGTTGAAATTTTTCCCTTTCATGAATTGCTAGTATGAAAACCTATAGAAATTCTTAGCGTCGAGATACCGTTTTTCCAATCCGTCATTTCCAAGGATCAAATAACACACTATTAACCAAATAGATGCTATATGTTCTATTCGTAGCTATGTGTGTGTATACAGCAGCGAGAATACTTTTAATATTATGAAATATGAATTAAATAAAATAAACAGTAT
>NW_014040486.1:75919-97438 GCF_001186125.1 Sphaeroforma arctica JP610 | reverse complement strand
ACACACACACACGACATATAATATATATATATATATATATATATATTATATATAATAATAATAATAATAATATATATATATACTATATATATATATATATATATATATATATATATATACATGTGTTATGCACATACATGTCAATAGTGTGATATTTTCAGGTTTAATTCTCGCGATTCATTATTCGTGATAGCAATTTCCCGCTTTATAGGATGCTGCATTTGTCGTACATGCATATCTACAATCGCAGTATCTGTATTCACACTCAAAATTGTATGTGGCCATAGCGGATCAATGGGTATCTCGGTAAAATATCTATCACTGATGTATTTACAACTATTTACTTCTGTACAGAGGGCACGTGATAGCTGGTTGGGATAAGGGCGTGCTTGGTATGTGTATAGGGGAGGATCGCAAGCTCAAAGTTCCAGCAGCATTAGGATACGGAGAGCGTGGTTCGCCGTCAAAAATCCCCGGCAATTCTGACTTGGTCTTCGAAATTACTCTATTGGAGATCGAAAGACTGGGTGACAAGCTATCACAGGTGCATTTTTTTAAACACGAGTTTTTTTTAAGCCTTGATGTTCAATCTTAATTGGTACAATGCACCAGCCTCAGAATTCAGCTTTGGAAATGACTTTTTCGACCTATTTGTTCATACGTTCGCGCAGAAATCTGTCCCTCAGGAGGAAGAAATGGTCAGTGAGGAAGAAGAGCCTCTGAGCGAAAGTGAAGAAGGCGCAGACGACGGACAAGTCAAGGACGAGTTGTAATCAACATGCTGTGCTTTGAAATGGGATAGCAGGCAAACTGCGGTTGATAGACAACACACACACGCCGGTTCACAGATGCATGGGCGGCTGATAGTGACTAAAACTCTAGGATGTGCTCGTTATCACAGCAAGGAACGAGGTAGCATGTGCATCGCCGATGCTTGAAACGGATTGAAATCGGCGACGTGTGCCCGAGGCATGAGAGCTCTCAATATCATAGGACAAGTAACTCACCCATTGTATTAGTTTTTAGAGGTATCAGCCGTTGCAGCTGGAGTCAAATACTAGTTAGTAGTCAATTCACAGAGTCGTCGTAAATAGGCCACTTCCCCAATAACCCCTGGCAATGAAATACCGATTGCAAGACTTTCAGCCCTTGCACACATACATTTGGCTGAGCTTCCGTGGTGTGAATAAAATCAATGTATAATTTTTAGGACGTTGCTGTGTTCAAAAATTTGTCAATATCAACTAAGTTTGATTTAGATATACGGTGAGAATACTTCGAAGTGTAAATATAGATGATACCACTACTAGCGCTCCCAAGCTTTGGCAATACTGCGTAAGGACAATATCGCAGGCATGATGATACTGTCGTCATTCAACTTTACACAGTCACGGCATATCTATAGCAATACTTTATTTGAGATTTCAATAAGGTGAAGTGCAGACGTATGTAGACGAGTTCTCTAACGCTAAAAGATACTGCATGTGCATGCCCAAAACCTACCGCTGAACACCTTCCCTATGTTCAGCATATTATAGACGATCGACTACTACTCGTAGAGCACAGAGCTCCATCTCAACAACGAATATTTGCGTATATATTCTCAAAACGTAAAATCACCTCATAAGTCAGATGTGTTCATTCGTCGTCATTTAATGCGAAGAGATGCTTCGATTGTTCATCACAGCTAACCTGAAGGTCTGAATTATACTGTACATTGAAAAAAGCCATTTCAACCCGAGCCGGCCCTTTTCTACATGGTACCATATACTTTAACCGGAAAGGAAAGTTACCGGCGGATAGTAATCCACGCACTATGTGCTTACCAGAATATCGACACGAGAGCCGACTCACCTGCATTAATAATAGAATGTATATTGTAAGCTTAGAAAATTGGCACAAGATGAGCGAACTCGAGGCACTGTTGCTAAGCTGGTGGTGCATGTAAAGTGTCTCATCATGTTTGTACAGAAGATTCTGCTTCTCATCATCGCAAACAAACGTCAAACCTAAAAAACAGTTCAATACACATACCTCGTTTCGATTTTCTTCACGCCGCACGCAACCTTCATCTGTGACAGATAATGGAAAATACACATCAGATTCTACGTATAATATTAAAACATACGATAAAACAATACACTGTCGCTAAGCTGGTGGTGCATGTAAAGTATCTCAACATATTTTTTTCGCAGAAGATTCTGTGTCTCATCATTGCAACTAGAAATCAGCATAGCAAGATTGAAACACACACACATACCTCAAGAAAGCCCCGTAACCAGCTGAGTATGTAGCCATTAAAAAAACTGGCTAACTACGGCGGCCAGAACTCGTCTCCCCAGTAGAACTGTTCTTACATGTTGAAATACGATTTCTTATAGCACACACAATATTTGTGTGTGCACTGGCAAGCAAATTACTATTTAATTCACATCGGATATACGATTTGTGTTCGTATATAACATACTAGAGACAATCGAAAATGAACACCCACGTGAAAATAACAGCTTAAGCATGTACATGCATTATCCCTTTCTATACACAACCCTCCAAACCAAACTTCCCCTTGAGGACTTCTTCCATCTATACACTTAGCATTTCCAGAGCCCCCTTGCACATATATATGAGCAAAACACTTTTAAGATAATAGACACAGCAAAAGAACGATCAAATAATGCCTGTCAGCACTTCAGCTCAACCGAAATTAAAGGAAGACGCAGGTATCTAAAAGCTGCCAGGAATAAACAAACGAGAGAATGGTAGGATGAATACCAAGTCAGATACAACAACTGTGTACAGCTATACAATTTGGAGCCACTAAGCTGGTGGTGCATGTAAAGTATCTCTACATGATTTGATTCTAGAAGATTCTGCATCTCATCATCGTGGTGTACATAAAAACGATCAAAGATTCGATGATGCGACAAAAATACCTGAGTTTTATTTATAGCTCGGCCATATCACGCAGACGACGCACTGATGAGCGGACTGTGGCGGCGGTGGCCGTGCTATGTATGGAAGTAAACATATAATGAATAAGCAAGTGGTATAATGTGTGTACTCTGAAAAGAAATCGATATAGGTTTCATCATTGCGATAGTGATTGCTAAGCTGGTGGTGCATGTAAAGTGTCTCATCATGTTTGTTACAGTAGATTCTGTGTCTCATCATCGCAACCAAGCCGCACGAAAAATATATTCAAAGGGCGGTGTCAATTGATAAAACATGTGTGTATATATTGTGTATATATGCTTTTCCAATACGTATATATAGATATATTACCTGACAACCCAAGCACCACCGGAGATGGTCTTGCGACAAGACTTGCAGTTCCAGATGCCGACGGCTGTGCGCTTGACAGAGTCCTTACCGCAGAACTGGCAAGTGTATTTGCCGTGCTGGGTAATCTCGATCTTCTTCACTTGCTTACGCAGAGAAGAACCATATCGGGTGCCGTACTTACCGACAACTCCAACTTTTTTAGTACGTTTAGCCTGTGAAGTGAGTTGGATGCGTGCGGCAATTTAGGATGTTATGAATTGTGCATATTGTGGTCTGAATGGTTATCTTCACAGTAACATATTGGTACCTGCACGCCAGGCAATATACAAAATCTTATCACACTTCAATATTCAGGCTGAGGGGTCATGGATGCAGATATTAGCCTCTTCGGGCACGTGTTTTGAGCACCGAACACAGTATATCTACTAGTTGATACACTGCAATCGTGGTATATTTTTCTTGTTAGGTATCAGCAATATATAACACTTTCGCTAATCGACTTCCTTTGATGACCATTGTTCGAAGTCTTCGTAGATGGCTGAAAATCTCAGGAGTTATGCTCTGAGATAGTATCTGCTGTTGTACTGATTGACGTGCCTCTCTGACTCGCCCTTTCTTTCTGGTAATTTGCTTACATCACTACATGCCTCGCTACCTGCTTGCTCAAACATTGATAAAACGCGACTTAACATACCATCTTGCTAGTCTGCTTTTAGATGGATGAAAAAGAACTGGCAGTAAGTCAAGGCACGAGTATTTCAATACGATATTGCACTTTGCGTTGTATCAGGACTCGTGGATTAAAGTATACCCCACAAGTGATCACCCCCCCCCATTTTTTCTTTGATGTTTTTCTAGTACCTACTCCATTCCTACTGCATGGACCGTTGGGCTGACGCCTGCCAATTTTTGGCTCGAAATAATATAGAGAAATTGGTACAAAACAATACCATAAAATTTAAACCCTAAAGCTAGCATGAAAATCCTAAATTTAATTTGGATCGAAGTTTAAATATTTATTTTAAATATTTCAGATTTCAGGAGCATAAATATGTGAAATTATATTCATCCGAAAAATCTGAACGGGACAGGTTACCTCTTTATAATAACGGGCTCGCGCCTATAGGTCATGAGCCATTTATTGACAATGCACTCTCTCGAAAAAGCCTCTGTCTGGGACATAATAGGCCCTATTTTCAACAGACTTTGTGCACGTGGTGATTTTCAGGTCGTACTGGACAATAGAGGAGGAGTATTCCAATATTGGTGGAATAGAAATCAGATTCGGAGGACATTTGGCCACCGTCTCTTGATCATCATCGAAATGCTCGAAATAGACGACGGGCCATGTGAATTCACAGTTATATAATATCTCAAGTAACTTACGAGCTGCTCCTTTTCAGCCTGTCAACTTATTGCCAGACAAAATGGTAAGGCTGAAAGAGTTACTGTTAGAGCTACGTTAGCGTATGCTGTCCGTAGCATGCCTCTATGCATTAACATCTATTAAAACAATCAACACTGTGCATACGCTAATAGAATAAGGCCCATATAAGCTCGCATCTGCTGTATACCTACCTCTCAAACTGACTGATCACATCTGTCAGTATTCCACATCAGCACTAGAAAAAAGCTGTACATACACTCTTAAGAGTATGGGACTTCGTAGGTGTCTGTATGTCGTATATTACATTCGCAACTATTAGCACTATACATAAATAGGCAGACAAGGCGGTGAGACCATCGTAACCTCGGTCGTCGAATGTTCAGATGCGAGTTGCTCAAAACAATAAGAGCCTCAACCGTACTCAACTGTTGAATACGAACATGCGCCAAAAGTTCATATAATGTACACACAGTATTGCAATCAGGGTATATTATACATCTCGCGTCGTGTTTGATCACGCGATGTGCCCAATTCCTGATATATATGTATATGTACAGAGCCTCTGCATAGAATCTAAATTTTTGCTTATTCGTTCAGATGGGTTCATTCTGAGCGGAATCTCGTGATTAAGTACGAAACGTCCCGAAATATGACGTGTGCAAACATCTATGTTTAAGTTTGAATTACGTCGAGCGAGCCATGCTTACAGAATTTACTATTTATGGCCATTAACTCGTTTATAAATTATGTACCTCGTATATAGCCGTCGCACAAAACCACCATCATCAAGACGCGCCTCGCGAAGGCCGCCAAGCAGAACCGACCTCTGCCCAACTGGATTCGTATGAAGACTGGCAACACCATCCGGTATGTATCTACTGTTTGAATTGTGCGAGTTTTGAGTTGATACATTCATAAAGATATAGCTTGATTTAACGCGTATTGCTGATACAACGCCAACCTGAAATATATTACTTGTTTAAACGCCATTAATAAATAGTATATACCATTTGCTTTGTTTAGATACAACTCCAAGAGACGTCACTGGAGACGCAGCAAGTTGAACCTATAAATTGGATATAACCTGCGACTTGATGTCAACGGGTTCATTCTTCAACGCTCCATGCCCAGTAATGTCTTTCCAATGCTGATTGGCTGAGGACTGTACGGTACTACGTTTACGTATGTGTTGCAATAAAGTGCTCTTACATCCTTCTTTGCCGACTTTTCCAAATTGTACAGTTGATATATGTTAAAACACTAGGTGCATGTTTATGGATTTCGATGCAAACGTGTCGACGCATTCTAGAGGACGAATCAATGTTTATATCCTGACACCGATCTTTGAAAAATATCTGAAAATCATATATTTAAATACGGCTTCATGACAGGCGTAACGTTACAAAGTCAATTCAATAGTAGTTGAGATTCAAATTATGTGGTCGGTGGTAAATATACAGAGATGCACTCGCAGAACGGTACTATAGCACAGTCGAAACATTCGTACGACCTTGTATTCATCTAGCGTAGCGTATGGCCACATAGATAGATATTGCCTTGTAGAAATCGAATGCATATCCCAATTACCCTGTTTATGTGTTTGCCGAGAGGCTACAGAGTGCGGTTGTGCTCGCACGAGCTTCAGTACGGAAGGAGGTGGAAGGCGAGAATTATTCAACATAGTCGTGCGAACTCGTTTAGGTAGCTCACGCCATAGTCGCGCCAACTCGTTTAGGTAACATGTTCACCATAATGTAAAAATTCATTATAGTGATATATTACGGGTGTCGCAGTTTGTGTATGAATATATATATGCAAGGAATGCATGTACGCGGTTTATGTTTATACTAGGAAGTGTGTGTTTGCAAATATTCTATGTTCATATTGAACGTGCAAGTCACTCAGTGCCACCTAGAACGACGACGGAGTTGAAAGTTTGAACTACTAGTTGGTGTATGCTATAACATATCCAAGCGCGAGCCCGTTTAGCTGACATAGCTACTTAGATTTACACATATCTGAACATGGCGGATATACAGATCGATGTGGAATCTAAATATATGTGTTAGTTACTCACGCAGTCGTATGTATGCACGCGAAATGCGTTTTTGCACTTTCTTGCACCTGATATACGCACAATCCTTGTCTGTATTGTTCGACTTGATTGATGCAAGCGTATGGCTTTGCCTATTCTTAATATATTTATATATATGTATATGTATATGTATATATATATGTATTTATTTACATATTTTATGTATATAATATTTATATATATGTATATTATATATATACATAAAATGTATATATATATATACATAAAATGTATATATATATATATATAAAATCTCTTTGTGACTAGCGCACCCGACTCGTATCAAGCAGAGGAGATATGTATATATATATATATATATATATCTTTGTGACTAGAGCACCCGACTCGTATTTAGCAGAGGAGGCTGCGTGCTTTGAATTTGCTGCTGAGCTGGCTAAAACGTTGGCAGATAACACTGCAGAGGTATCGCATTATCTTCACGAGCAAAAAATTTGCGGCGCCATTATTCCGTTCTAATGGATTGGATAGCGTTTAATTCTAGGTATGCTTGAGTGGATTTAGTTTGGCTCGACAGCTAGTCAGGCATGTTTAACACATACATAATAGTCTGATGGTCTATTATGCAACACTTGTGTGAACCAAACCACAAAATAAAAAGGGTTATTTGCCGTGTTCTAGAGGAGGTCCAGCCATCAGCACATGCACAACCATTTCGGTGCAATTCTACGTCGTGCGAATGAATTTGATATGGCTTAAATTTCGAGATTTGCCTGGGAAGGACGCAGTCTGCCTCGACATCAAGTCGGGCTTACCGATGGTCGTACTAATCTTTTGGGACCGGATTATTGAGGACCTATAGCCGTGCTGCCTGACGGCTTATTTTTGCTTTCGCAGTGCTGTTGAACAGATCTCTCTCGCTATCTCTCGGGATAAGCTTGGTACAGATATTGTTGTACGATGGTTCTCTACCCAACGCAGTTTTGGTACAACAAAGTAAATCAAAATCAAGCGTTTATTGACTTCAACTATCCTTACCCCCCTCTCAATTTGCTATAATCGGACTGCTAGTGCTCTAGTGCCTTGTTGACTAATCGCATGGTTTTAGTTTTATCGGTGCTGTCGTATGGCGAGTTTTCTCGTATAATGTTTGCGAAGGCGGCATTCAGAGCTGCTTCCATCCTACTGTGCGGATCTTTATCTGCGAGAAGAAAATCGAAACAAGAACATCTTAGTATGTAAAACACATCCCAAATATATTCAACTTCGAAGATCAGACACGCCGACAGCACCCCAGAGGTATCTATTTAAATTGCATTGCATACAACCACACCTTCGACAGGCGTACCTTCTATCTTGGTCCAGCAATCGTCCACAAAGGGGGCGAACGAGGTCAAGTCTGCCGGTAACTGAGCCGGGTCGCTGTTGTTCTCCAAAACTCCTTCGAGTTTGGCCAGTTCATCGTGGAGACGCGCCGGCAGCACGGCATACCCAGCCATCTCGAGGATGCCCACGAACTCGTGCTTGATACAGTGGTTGTGGGGGTTGGTCTGCGCGGTCGTGGTTCTGGGTACCATGATCAGTATGAAATTACCGTACTCGTGCAGTGCGGAGAAGCTCATGGTCTGCTGATCCACTTCGAAGCCCTCGGCGGCACAGAACTCTTCACTTCGCCAGATGTCCAGGATGCGCGTGGCCGCCTAAAATATCGGGGAATGGCGATAAATGATATGCATGAGTTCTGTGAAAGGGTTATGCCCAATAAATAGCAGCTAAGACAACGACTTGTCAAACACACGAGGTCAAATAAACAGAAACTCATTTATATAAGCAGAAACGCATTCACAAGTATAGCAATAACCGTGACTCCGTCGGACATAAGTACAACATACCTTGGCAATCGTGCCAGTATCCGTGCCCTCAATGCGTATGGCTACAACTGGATAGTGGAGAACAGATACAGAGGCGGCACCGTACTGCATTGGTTGCGCGTCTGCGGCACTCACTGCAGAGAAGAGAGGTAACCTCATGCCTGATACTTGATAGTGTCTATCGCCACCCGGATGAATGTAATTATAAGAAAACGGTATAAGATGCGGGTATTGGTGAAATTGTCTTACCTGATACTTGATAGTGTCTATCGTCACCCGGATGAATATAATCAAGGGTAAACGGTATAAGATGCGAGTATTAGTGGAGTTGTCTTCTAAGGGTAAACGGTATAAGATGCGAGTATTGGTGGAATTGTCTTGCCTGACACCGGATAGTGTCTATCGTCACCCGGATGAATATAATTAAAAGAAAACGGTATAAGATACGAGCATTGGTGGAATTGTCTTGCCTGACACCTGATAGTGTCTATCGTCACCCGGATGAATATAGTTAAAAGAAAACGGTATAAGATACGAGCATTGGTGGAATTGTTTGGCTTGATACTTGATAGTGTATATCGTTAATTGGATGAATGCAATTAAAAGTAAATGTTATACGATTCGAGTATTGGTGGAATTGTCTTGCCCGATACTAGGTAGTGTCTGTCATCACCCGTATGAATGCAACGAGAGGTGAACAGCAGAAGTTGCGAGGACAGGTGGGCTTTTCTTGTCTGATACGTGGTATGGCCTATCCAGTATTAATCTGTATAAGATATCGGAAATGGTGGAAAATTCGTACCAGACACTTGGTTTATTATATCAGCAATGCGTGGTTTCCGTTGAAACCGGGATGTGCATCACGCCGTATGTCTATCTTGTGATTATACCTGCCAGTATCACATGAATATTACATCGATATTCGGAATAGCACACTCTAACCTAGAAACAAAGAACACCCTTTCATCCCACTCACCTATGTTGCAGAATGGAGGCTCCCGTACCACTCTTGTCAGTGTTTGAGCTGATACACAAGTGCTCGAAATTGGTGGCGAAGTCCAGAAGATCATCGACCGTGTTCCTGTGTTATTTTTCACAGGCTACCGTTAATCACTTGTGGCACAGACATCGCAGGCTTCTCGGATTGTGAGAGGTATTATATTATAGCTCACACCGTCCAATTAGTCAACCGCAGCCGACCACACCCATCCCCTTTGCACGATACAACAACCCAATCGAGCTTGACAACAGCTACTAAACTGACTCAAGCGCCACATACCTCGTAATAATCTGGGCCGTGTGCTCGCGTTCAATCACAACAGCATGACCGTCGCAGTAAGGGTACGGGGGGTACTGAACGAAGAAGCTGCGGCCATTGAGAACAAACTCGTAGGCCCTCAGGCCTGGTTTGCCGGCAGATGCGACATTCTCGAAACAGATGACACACTGAGCACCGGGTGCTAGGGAAGATACGCTGTGCGGGCAGAGACAAAGCAAGGTGGATCAGATATACGCTGATAGTAGGCTATACACCACTAGAGATTATGGTAGTGAGAAGGCAATGCGAAATTCTCGATACAATTGGCCTACTGAACGCCAGACGCCTTAGAGCGCACGCATTGTGGATATGGGATGACGCAGGCTAGATCCGATAAACATAGATATCGTTTTCTACACTATTTTGTGATTACCACCATACGATGGTTGGATGGGTAAAAGAACCGGAACGGATGGCGGAGTGGTGTATTTAGTTGTAACCACTCAGTTATACATAGTTAATGACTACATTCAACTATCAACAGGACACAACGAGTCGGATGATGGAACAGAAATGCTACATCTCGATTGTCTTTTGCACAGCTAGGCAATGATAAACATATGGGACAATTTAAACGTAAACATGCGGGACAATTTAAACCAGTCCACACTCAAAAATATGGTAAATGGCACAGAATAAAAAGAAGGTAAACGCCACAGATACACGGCTATAATATATCACAGACTGCGAAGCACATACCTTTTCTGTCCAGCCACAATCTCTGGCTTTGATCGGTTGATGGTGACTTGCAGTGGGACTCCAAAATCATTTACGGTAGACGGTTTGTATACAATATTGTAAGATAGACGCTCTTCAGAGATGTATTCTGAGCACAAACACCACTCGTAGATATATCGCCAGAGGCAACTGGTGCCGTACTCTTTACGAACAGTATCACACAATACCTTTAAAGAACAATAGAAAAGAAGAAGTGTGTATAAGATTATATGATATGAGAATACGGTACCTTCAGGCAAGAACTAAATAGAAAGGCGTATGAGATCATTTTAAAAGGAATGTCATTGAAAGACAAGACCAAATGGTGTGTATAAGATTATATGATATGAGAATACGGTACCTTCAGGCAAGAACTAAATAGAAAGGCGTATGAGATCATTTGAAAAGGAAAGTCATTGAAAGACAAGACCCAATGGTGAGATTATTCGATTATAGGAATACAGTACCCTTCAGGTATGGATAGAAGAAGTAGATATCATGTGATAAGGAAATACAATCAGCATATGGTCAACGACTCAAGAGCTACAAAACAACTACGTTCACCCTCCATATACAACCAAGATTCAGACACACTCGCCTGAAACTCGACTATAGATTAGGAGGAGTGTACAATGGTACATTTACTCTGGTTTAAACAACAATGAACTACAAGACCCAGCGGCTCTATAGCTACAATTAACAACCCTACTACTTATTTCCAAAATCTTTCAATCATAACGAACAGATGTCGGTACACATTCTCCTGAAACCTATTGGAAGGTACACCCGTTATTAGATCATTTGCTAAAGAAAAAAATGAAAAAAGTTGGCTCAATTGGTCAAAACACAAACACAAAACACAGCAATACATGTACATTCAGTCGCCAGACAAAACAGACAATCCTACACACTCACTTGAAACTCGGCTTGTGTTGCGGCTTTATCGAAGTACTCGGGACCTAAGTGGATGCCACGGTTTTCTAGCGATTGATTCAAAACCAGACCATCGGCCAGCGATCCTCTGTGTGCACGTTTCGACATGCTTCTGCAGTTGGTGTTTCTAACTATTTATGATGGCAAAGTATGGGTTTTTTATGTTGACCTGTGTATAACACCTGTGCGTAGCACACAACCGAGGTCTTAATACATATTCTCTACCTTGATCACCTTCTTTACAGCTTTACACCTTAACCCTTCAGAACTGTTCTGTCGGCGCAATGGGTATTTAGCTAAATTACTATAGTATATGACTTTAGAGGTAACAACTCAAAAAGCATTGAGTATGGATAGTCCGAGTGACAGTCTGACATATGTAGTATCGATTTCCATATATATAATATGGCTCATAATTTTTTTAACATTTAATATGTACCCTAAACCTAAACTTGGTACGGTTATGGAGTTCAAGGGCATACGCTAAACGTTAACGTATAAAATTTAGATATATGCTGTAATCGATATATATATTATAACAAAACGTAAAATGGGCTAGAAAGAACGCGACTTATTTGACAAGACCGTAGGACTGATATATACTCTGCCTCTCAGTCCCAAAAAACTGTACCCTCATTGGGCATACATAATTGATATATAAATAGACGTTTAACGTATACGTAAAATGTATTGTTTCTTCAAATTTTTTAACGTAACACGTAATGAGGTCAGCCTAAGCACCTACCTGCGCAGGCTGCGGTTTCATTTCAAGAAAAAAAAGCGATGATTTTGCGTGGAATATGGCGATAAATAGTACAATAAATATGAACTATCAGATTACTTTATTTTACGGAGAGTATGTATTTGTGTTTTCGTATTATTGGACGAAGTATTACCTGCATTGGTATGCGTAGCCAACCCACACATGTATTTATGTAGTTACGTTCGAGGGTCGTATAGTTATAACTAAGAAGACTGTGTTGTACTGCCGATGTGCTGAACGTGTTCGCCTGGTTTTTAGTTTGATTGAACGACGAGAATGTGTAAACATTGATTGTTCGACGCATATCAAAGCACGCGTAAGTACTTCACACATATGAGCTGCCAGATATATGCAAACGATCAAGAATGTCATACCCAACACCAACTACGGTATCTAAGTGAATCTACCGCTGGTTTACTGAAAATCCCCTCTAAATGCACATATTAATACACCACAATGCCTACCTCCTTCTCAACCAAAGCGGCATTTCTGTGCATATTTAATACGCTACTGAGTATACTTCTACTCGCCATCTCTTGTGTGTTTGCGCAAGTACAATACGATCCCTCTCACTGTGCACTGTCCAGTGATTTTGCAGCATGTATAGTACCGCCACCCGACACCGATGGGGATGTCGCCTGCTTACAGTCACTCACTGATGCGATAACCGAGTACCAGCTCAGAAGCAACGATGCGCCCGGAACTGCCCTCTACTTACAACGCAATCTGACCATCACACGACAGGTGTATTTGTTTGAATGCAAATGGTTCTCAGTGGTAGATCACGTACGTTTCACTATGTCAGACTGAGTATTATATTCCTCTTTGTGGGGTTGGGTATGTATACACCTTTAGTTGGAGTATATACCCCTACGTCAGCTTGAGTGTGTTTGTAGTGGTGTCGTGTGGTTTGTTGCTGACAGTCATTACTGATACTATAAGTGAGTATCAAACGAGATGCAGACATAAGGTTGGAACTGCCCTCCTATTCACAACGTGACTGGATCGTCACGCGTCAGATGTGCTATCCTTTCGTGTAATATTCTAAAATGTGTGCTATTCTGTACCGTGCAGTGGAGTATGTTAGGTATGTAATGCTTTCCTACGTTTTCTGATACGTTGCTGTTATTTTGGTCATCTCTTGTATGTATATCTGGGACCTTGCCACAGCAACTGCGCACTACTAGCAATGTAACATGACTGTCATGTCAGGTGTTATGTGGAATGAAGTTTGTTAGTACCCAGTGGTGTCATTTAAGCTGTGACACGTCGAAGCTTAGATAGTCAGGTTTTCGTATGTTCATCTGGAACCGTTAGCGTGGGAACTGCGCGCTACTAACATCGCAGTTTGACGGTCACGCGTCAGGTGCGAGATGTGGTGTGGTGGCCGTATGCTCAATAGAGGCCGTATGTTCAAAAGAGTGTATTTGTTTTAGGGCGTCGTAGTGTCGTATATTTGTGGTGGTGTCAGGTTTGTTGTGACACGTCAAGACTTAGCTGGCCTGTCTTTTGTATATATGTGTTGAAGTGGGACCCTTGACGTGCGAACTGCGCTCTGCCTATAGTGTGGTTGGACTGTCACCCGTCAGGTGTCAGGTGTGTGGTAGTCGTATGTGACATGGCGTATACCTGAAGTAGCTATATGAGGTTTGTGTCACGTCAAGGTCATTCTTGGATATCTTATATGTCTAGGTACGACCGTTGGCGTGGGTATGGCGCTCTACTTACAACGCAATCAATCTGACCGTCATGCGCCAGGTGTGGGTAGTAACCTTGTGGGAAACCAAGGATGCCTGTAGTGGTGTCGTGTGGTTTCTGACACGTTAGAGTATATCTGGACAATCATCTGCGATATACACTGTGTATCTGGGTCCCTTGGCGTGAGCCGAGGTTCTACACACAATGCTATGTGGTGTTACGTACACGCAGATTGGCAAACTTGCGGATTAAACGACGGGTAACTGTAAGGTGGTGCCTTGTGCGTGGTGACCCACTACGTACCTTTAGTCCTTTGTTTGTACTGTCTGTGTCTATCTATGTGTCTCTTAGGGCGCTTGGTAAGTCGCAAGGGTATTTAACAAGACTCTGTGACGGTTCACATCACTCGACCGCCACATCTCGGGTGCAGAATTGTTATATGCAATCGAGTGTGTCTGGTGGTCCATTTATATGTCTTCAGTCCTAAGTTTGTACTGTCTGTGTCTATCTATGTTTCTAATAGGGCGCCTGTTGGGCCGCAAGGGTATTAAACAACGCTCTGTGGCGGTTCACATTATTTTACCGCCACATGTCGGGTGCAGGCTAGTTGTATGCAGTTGAATGTGTGTGGTGTGGTGTTTTGTGCTTTGCAAATGGCGCGTATGCATGTATTCTATTTTTTCTTTGCGTTATTTGAGTGGAAGTTGGGGGGCTGGGCGTGCGACGAAATTCCATAGAAATGCTATGCGATGGTGTCTGTGTAGTTTGTTTGTTCAAATGTTTATACGAATCAACCTGCGCATATAATGTTGCACCTGATCATCTGCTGTCTAACTAGAATGTGGCATGCTTACTTAGCAAGTGCATATCGACATACCCTGCTGGCTTCAACCGACCGGCAGGTATACGAGTGAACACCTACTATGCAGGTATACAAGTGAACACCTACTATGCAGGTAAACGAGTGAACACCTACTATGCAGGTATACGAGTGAACACCTACTATGCAGGTATACGAGTGAACACCTACTATTACCTATCTAATACCAATCCGTTCTCCTGTAGGTCAATTTCGAGACCACCACCTTAGAGGTCATTGTGTTTGGTTGTGGTCACGTAGTCACATGTGAGGGTAAAGTGGGGTCGGATGGACGCCCGCGGCAGACGGGAATCAACATCTATGGTGGCATTTCCAACACTATGGGGCAGAATTCATTCGCCGGTGAGTGTATAGTCAGCTCGGCAAGTACTTGTGAATGTATATATGTATATGTATATGTATTACTATAAATATATACACATACATACATACAGGCATGCATGCATATAGACATATAGACGTACAGACATACATACATACATCCAGACATACATACATACATACATGCATACATACATACATACATAGACATACATATATATATACATATATATATATATATATATATATATATATATATATATGTGTGTGTGTGTGTGTGTATATATATATATATATATATATGTATGTATAAATGAATATATATATATATATATATATATATATATATATATACATGTATATATGTATATATATATATATATATATGTATATGTGTATGTATATATATAGCATGTTATATTCTGTTTGTGTGAACTGTGTTGTCTTTCTCAATGGTGGATTTGGCCTCATGTTAGTCTTGCGTCACTATCTGTCTAGTAGAATCAAATACAACTGTATATTGTTTGTTCGAATTCACCTTCATCCCTATCGTTGATCGTGACTGCTTGTCTCGTCACATTCCACAATCTTATAGCAGCCGCGCACAGAATATGATATTAAAAACCAGCCTTGTAGTGACAGTATAATCGGTCCTAAGACTTTTACGCTTACTGTTAAATTATCATTAATACCATTGACATATCCTCCCCAAATATAACTAAACAGAGACCGGTGGGGTACAGTTCGCCGACCTCACGCTGACCGGTTGCAACAAAGGGATCTGGGTATTGCTCCCCACTTCAGCATCACTGACTCTTCTCGAGAATGTGCACATCACCAAGTGCTCCCAGTCCACTGGAGGCAATGGCGGGGCTGTGTATACCGTTGGCAAGCTGACTGTGCTCAACAGCACCTTTGATCTCAACGAGGCCAGGGATCAGGGAGGCGCGCTGTATTCCAAAAACCATATGACCGTTGTGAAGTATGTGGGGTTGTCGTAAGTATTGGGATTTGGATTTGGATTTGGATTTGGATTTGGATTGGATTTTTCATCGCCGGTTGTATACTGTATGCTTGTTCTGCTGTGTATCGCATGGTTGGAAATACCCGACTACAAGGTAAGTCGACGCTCTGCTAACGAGGAATATACTTTTGGCTAATACGTTTATGTTTTTGTATTGGTTGTACACCAGTTCTGTATTTCAAGAAAACGCAGCCGGCGGACGAGGAGGGGCATGCTTCTCCGAAGGTGTTATGGAAGTGGACAACTCGACATTCGAACACAATGTCGCACAACTCGGTGGTGCAATATACGGTACGGATTGTTCATCCCACTAGTCCGCAATGCTTGTTAAATACGGCAACTGAACATTTGTTAACTGGCGTAACAATATATCTGGCGCGTAGATCATACGGTACCCATTGACCGACTCTCCAATCAGTCTATCCGATTACATACAGTAACATTCTGTTAATTCGCATATCCATATAGCTTACCATACACAATGGTCATTGGGGAACTCGTTTTTTTATCATAGTCATTTCTGTATGGTATTTTGGTTTGTAAACTTCCGCTTAAAATAGTTTTTTTGTTATCTATGGTAAGCATCCATTTTCATTTTTCTTGCGCAATTTTATAGTTTGTTATATACCGTAGGTGTTTAAGATCTCGAATTATTATAGCCTGTTGCATACGTTGTGCATCTGTCAACTCGGTGTTTATTTGTGGACTAACATGTGACTATATCCATGTATATAGGGTATCTATTTTTCGTCGCGCATATCATGGTAGCTTACCTTACAAACTAATTATCTGTTATCTCGTCAATCATCACCGACTATTATTGTCCAGCCGGGTTTAGTATATTTTGAGTATCTTTCATTGACAAGCACAACCCGCTTGCCACAGATGCCATGTTTTTTTAATTCCCACATTCGTTTTCTGACAGATTGCCATGTTTGTTTGTTGTACAGGTAAAGACGTATCCATGGTGGCCAGATCTCGATTCGAGTTCAACGTCGCTGGTCAAGATCAAGGACTGAATAACGATGTACA
This sequence comes from Sphaeroforma arctica JP610, assembly GCF_001186125.1. Lineage (NCBI taxonomy): Eukaryota > Ichthyosporea > Ichthyophonida > Sphaeroforma > Sphaeroforma arctica. The sequence goes on along the minus strand of NW_014040486.1, from coordinate 80,159 downwards.
TTCGGGAAGTGGCGGCGCTATTTTTGGGTATGGCTATTTTTAGATTGGGCTCGCAGTTCCAAATTGCGCGATTGGTTTTTTGTAGGTGATGTGTTTGTTGAACATTTGTTCTCGCGTTTTTCAAACATTATATAAACCGTATCACTGACGCCCATACCGTAATCGGGATATCTGTACAGCTACGGTGATGGTGATATCCAGAATTGCACCTTCATGAACAACACGGCATCTCGATACGGAGGCGCGCTGAGATATCTTGGCAACCTATCGGTGAATGATACCGGCTTCTTCAACAACACCATCTCATTCGTGACTAATGATCTGGATGTTCTGGGCGGCGCCATACGCGTGTTCTGGTCGCTTATAGTTATAGGAAGTACGTTTATTGATAATAGCGTTCGGGATGACGGCGGGGCCGTTTTCTGCGAAAATAGGGTAATTATATGTTCCATATACAGACAACTTGCCCGCTTGAGAAGTACAAGCTATAACATAATTTCTATTTACGTCTATATGGTAGCAGAAGCGGGCGAGGTCTCCTTTGATATAACGCTTTATGCATGTATGTATGTATGTATATATGTATGTATGTATGTATGTATGTATGTATGTATGTATGTATGTATGTATGTATGTATGTATATATATATATATATATATGTATGTATGTATGTATGTATGTATATATGTATATACATATATATATATATATATTTATATGCGTGTGTGTGGGTGTGGGTGGGTGTATGTGCGAGTGTGTGTGGGTGTGGGTGGGTGTATGTGCGAGTGTGTGTGGGTGTGGGTGGGTGTATGTGCGAGTGTGGGTGTTTGTGTTTTTTGTTGGTGTGGTAGTGCTTTGTGTGTGCTTTGTGTGTGTTTATGTATATACATATATATATACCTGGTATATTAATATATATATCATCTGGTTAGGTCTCTGTTATCACTCAGTATTATAGTGTCTGCGCTGTTTGTGATCGTGCTTGTTGTATATGTATTTACCCACACATGTTTTCATGACAGGTTTATGCCCAGGACTGTCAGTTCCTGAATAACGTTGCCGGCCAATCCGGGGGAGCGATAAGGGCTCGTTTTGTGGAAACAGTAGGAGGCACATTCGACAACAATACAGCCAGAGATGGGGGAGCCATGTACAGTACTAAGGTCGTGGAACTGCAGGCAACGTCATTCAGGTATATCGGCACTATTGTGAGTCTTTCGGTCCATTCTAAATTTCCAATTCGGGCTTATTGCCGAGTTTTCATGTTTTATTTATTTTGAAGGTGTTTATCGTATTATTTTGGCTTTCATTCAATTTCTTAAGCTTATGGCCCGATTCTAGTATCCTTGTTGCTGCATGCCTCAATATAGCGAGCGTACCGATAGTTGTGTATATGACACGATTCTTGACACTTTGCCCAATGCTGTTCGCAGTCACATACGGTTCTAAACATATACCATTTCTATTGGTACATTCAGTCACAATGTCGCGACCACGGCCGGCGGAGCAGTCTTCTTAGGGGATGGTGGGCATTTGGAGGCTTGTACGTTCAAGGCCAATATAGCGTCCATCGGTGCTGCAGTGAACTCTATTGGTAGGTGCTATATTTGTTTGTCTACTGATATTTTCAACCTGTTGGGGCTGCGTGTGCTTGCTGCTGTGGTTCAGGGCTGTCATCGCGCGTGCCATGCGGCCATCGGCATTGGATTTGGTTTTATACTGTGAGTGTCAATACTGTAGTTATAACCAGACGGTGACGGCGGCGGCTACAATCGGGGAAATAAAGACATGGTTACAACCAAATCAACGGGCAACCGTCCTGTCGTATTACTTCTAGCTGTAGTTGCCATTTCCGGCGCATAATGGCCCCCTGAGTGTGTTGTAACCTGGTCCCTACTACCCGCTGTAGCTGCCTTGACCGGCCCATCTCATATGCGGACGATAGTCAGTTCGAACGGCATCTTATTTATGTCTGTAGCTAAGGTGGTAATGGTAATGGTAGTGGTAGTGGTAGAAATAGTTTGGTTGTAGGGGACAGTAAAACTAAAAGAAATATTTTCTTCCTTTAAAACCAATATAGGGGAATGACAGCATGTGTAAGGCACCGGACCCCTAATCAGAACATTTCATGACTAGTAACATCCCATTAAACTGTTTTATGTCGATGCCGATGTTCCTCCACTCTCGTGGATATATGTTTTAGGTCTCAAATTGACTGTCCGTAATAGCGTGATGAAGCAGAACTCAGCGCCCCAGCAAGGATTTGTCACGGCAATTATGAACCACGGCCAGGTGTGTGTGTGTCGGACTTTGCAGATGTTTTAACCTTGCTTAACGTCGCTCGTACTAAAATAACAAATGTATCCAGCACGGGTGAATTTACCACTCCAATATCACTACCAAGAGTATTTTTAGCGAAGTAAACTATTTCGGGGCCAACCCTAATTTCGACATATGGGGAGGTTTTAAGTTACATGTCTGCTCAAAGGTGTTGTATCTCTCGGTGCGCTCTATTACATGCCTGCGTCTGCACCACGGGCTGACTGCTGTGTATCTTGATTTTGCTAATAGGGCACATTGGAGTTGACGAATACATCAATATTAGATAACACAGCCTTCGATATAGGGGTGAGTTTTTGCGAGCCGTATCTCGGTTCCATCTCAATTGAAATTACAATACGTTTCCAAAATTTTAATTTGCCAGCTGGAATGGCAGCTATTTCATTCTATGAATGTGTGATAGTCAATGCCATGCTCGGATTGTTTCTCATCAATGTACTTCTCGCCATTGTAGTGTTATTCACCTATGTTCTTGACTCTATTGTCGTACATCTCACCAACGTACTTGACTTCATTGTCGTATTTTTTCACCAATGCACTTAGCTCTATTGTCGTATATCTCACCAATGTGCTTGAGTCCAAGGTCGTATTCCTCACCAATGTACTTGTCTCCATTGTCGTATTTTTCGCCAAAGAACTTGACTCTCTTTTCGTATATCTCACCAATGTACTTAACTGTATTGTTGTATTTCTCACCGATGTACTTGTTTTCATTGTCGTATTTCTCACCAAAGCACTTGACAATATTGTCGTATTGCTCACCAATGTACTTAACTGCTTTGTTTTTTTTTCACCGATGTACTTGTTTTCATTGTCGTATTCCTCGCCAAAGCACTTGACAATATTGTCGTATTGCTCACCAATGTACTCAACTACTTTGTTGTATCTTTCACCGATGTACTTGTTTTCATTGTCGTATTTCTCACCAAATCACTTGACAATAATGTCGTATTGCTCACCAATGTACTTAACTACATTGTTGTATTTCTCACCGATGTACTTGTTTTCATTGTCGTATTTCTCACCAAAGTACTTGACTATATTGTCGTATTTCTCACCAGTGCATTGACACTATTGTCGTATCTAGCTTGTCAATTCGATTGATCTGCTCATGGTCGACTGCCTCGTGAGTGGAAATGTAGTCACTGGTAATGGGCCGCATATCAGCGCATCCCACTATGTCAGGTAGGTGCAAGTGTGTTCCGTACAGCAAAAAGTTGCACATCATGTTATGCACTTGCATATCAATCAGAGAAGTTTGCATTTAAAATGAAAAATCGAGCACCGATTCGGAGAATTGTGTATCGTATTTAAAAAACGTGCGCCTAACTCAGGAAGTGTATACCAAATTAAGGGAACGTGTACGTTAAGTGAATAAAAGTGTATTTAATCAGGGAGTGTTTACCTAAAATCAAGATGTGTGTACCGTATTGCAGTTTGTGTGAATCTGAAAGGTAGAATTGTGTGTTTAAAATCGAGAAGTGTATGTCTTGCATCAAGAAGTATATGCGCTGGTGCTCAGGCGTGCGCTATTTTCTGCTTAGAAATACAATTGTTGTTCTGTGGTGACAGATGACGTTGATATCCTGTTATCTTCTATGTTTTTTATGGTCTGAAGAATGGCCTGTAGTTTCAATATATGGAGTTTTCTTGTTTTGTGTACGAGAGCGTCTCTCTCCACAGGCATTATAAATAATATTTTTGTGGATAGATATGTAGATATGTACAGTCTTTTTTTAGTCCTTTTGTCGTTCTGTTGGTTTGTCTTTGATTCAATGGGTATACAATCAGATGTGAATATATACACACATATATATATATATATGAAATATATGTGTGTATATAATATATATGTGTAAGTATGTATATATGTATGTATATATGCATATATATATGGTA
>NW_014040486.1:49850-52884 GCF_001186125.1 Sphaeroforma arctica JP610 | reverse complement strand
CACTATGTATGTATGTATATATATATACATATATATATATATATATATATATATATATATATATATATATATATATATATATTTGTATGTATATATGTATGTATGTATGTATGTATGTATATGTATGTATGTATATGTATATATTATATATATATATAAATATAAATGTATATATATATGTATGTATGTATGTGTGTGTGTTGTCTGTCTGTCTGTCTGTGTCAGTGTGTTGTCTGGCTGCCTGTCTGTCTGTCTGTGTGTGTGTGTGTGTGTGTGTGTGTTTGCGTGTTTGTGTGTGTATGTATACGTATATATATACGTCTATGTCTATGGCTATGGCTATGGCTATGTCTATGTTGATATATATATATGTGTGTGTGTGTATATAGACACCATATATTCCATATATTCTTAACGATCATGTATCAACTTCTCCTTTACAGAGCTGTGCAGAAGGAATCGGCGCCGTGGCACGGATCGTCAGTCAAGAAACAACGTGCACCGTGCTACTGCAAGTGTTTGACGAACTTAGTGAGCAAGAACCCTGGGGTGTGCGGAAGAGCTGTGTGGATAGCTTTCTGGATGTAGCACGCAATGTGACCCCAGAGATACGCGAGAACCAACTGTGTGATGCGATTCAACGGCTGGCAGAGGTATTTGGAATTGTGTTTGTTTCGTTCTATCTTTAATTGTTTATGCCGTCCTGCGTTTGCCTCTGTTCTGTTTTGTGACTGTGTGTCTGTGCCACGACCGCCGCTGCTGGTGGGCAAGTATTATGCATGAAGCATGTGGCGAATATGAAATACAATGGTGGTTAGGATAAGCCGCACTGTCCCAGGTGTTTATAGCTCGGAATAATCACCATCTCTTATGCTCAATCTAGCCCTTATTGTTAAATCCTGTAAACCATCATTTTTGTATCGTACCCCCCAGTGCGTGCTACCAATGCTGTTTTTCTCGTATATGTGTAGTGTCGATTAGTGTGCGCTAGCGCGTCTATCGCGAAATGACGGCTGGCATTGTCACACTCTTACGGGAGACCTTGTCTCTCTGGCAACCCCTATCGCTATAGCTAAAGCTCAAGCCCTAACCCTAAACCGAATTATTGGATACTTCTCAGGATTCCAGTCGATGGGTGCGCGCGGAAGCTTGGCGGGTATTGGGTCCATTCATATACACATTCACATCCACCAATAAATCGTTGGCAGCCTCTGCCAGTACGGAGGAAATAGCTGATACTGAATCCACTGCGGACAAGACTGCATCACTGGAAAGCATAGAGGTGTGTGAAAGTAGGCATTGATGGAGCTGTGACCACTCTTTTGGTTTTGGGGTCTGGCATGCAATAGACTAGTATATGGTCGTGAAGCTCGCAAAGTTATATTGAACTTTATGCCTGTATTGTACTGACGGTGTGCTGACCTGATGTGTTGCCCTATTTCTCTCCCGGCCCTGCCTTAAAGGAACAAGCCACACTAGATGTGGCCGCTCTCGAGAGGAAAATGGAGGACATATCCGTCTCAGAAAGCACAGAAACCCCTTCATTGGCGGATAAAGATAAACTGGGCTTTTCTGGTTCACCGCCAACCTCGCCGAAGGTCCGACCACCAGAGATTACGGTCACGGCGCACGGTAGCGATGGTAGTGGGGGCGAGAGTGACGCTAGTGCTGGAGAAACCACGGATGAAGGGGGTGTTACCATTGAAGTATCGGATATAAGCGAAGCGAACGCGACTGAGGAGGAGGATGAGAGCAGGTAAGTTTCTGTAGGAAGGAGCCCTGTTTGTGCAGTTATACACGTGAACTGCGACATTGGGTATGGTATCATTGAAATCGATGATGTGTCGATGCATCCATCCAGATCGTAGTCCTATTTCTAAGATCAAGGGCGGACTCCGAATCGAAACACATTACTTGAATAGGGGTTTGTCGGCACTATATCACGTTACATCCTACTCTGAAACCACTCGAAGTCAGTGCATAAGGTTCACTTACAATCTGCAGGAGAAGGTCTCAATCTCGGATTAAGCCCTAGGTGACGAATACTATTACAGCTCTGTGTTCAAGTGGCCGTACCTCATCCCATTACGTGCTATTCCGAGTCATGCTATATATATGTTGTATATACTGTATCCCCGACTTATGTGACACCCTAAGAATGATCACTTTCACAAGCCCAGATCCGCAGGCCAAATAGAATCATCGACCATCTCAGGCTGCACTTTACCACGCCACATTATATGCTTCTCTGGAAGTATACCAATCCCATCCCATTGCATACATTAACGTTTATTTCAATATTTGCAGTGACAATGCGTCCCAACCACGGCCCACGACAAGCCACTATTCCTCTCTACATCACTTTAACCCCATCCCACCCCATGCATTCGCCTGTACTACCACCAGCGACAATGCATTCCAACCGCAGGCCCAGATACATGTACCCGAGCGCATCATCAACCTGTACAAGAGCATGGCGTCTGTGCAGAACAAGAAGGCGGCGACCACTCTGGACGGTGATATGGTCTTCCACTGTGCGTATAACTTTCCGGCCGTGTTGCTAGCCCTGGGCCCCGGAATGTGGCCGTCGTTCGCCCCAATGTACAATACGCTGGTTGATGATCTGCAGTGGAATGTAAGCCGATCAACGTTGTGAGAATTTGTGGAACCTGTGTGCAGTGTTGTGTACTGTGCTGTACTGCATTGTATTTGTACTGTACTGTACTGTGTTGTACTGTGCTGTGCTGTGCTGTACTGTACTGTGCTGTACTGTACTGTACTGTACTATGCTGTACTGTACTGTACTGTACTATGCTGTACTGTACTGTACTGTACTGTACTGTACTGTACTGTAGATTGCTGTATTGTACTGTACTGTACTGTGCTGTACTGTGATGTGCTGTACTGTACTGTGTTGTGCTGTGCTGTACTCTACTCTACTCTACTCTACTCTACTTTGCTGTATTGTACTGTACTGTACTTTGCTGTATTGTACTGTACTGTACTGTGCTATGCTGTACTGTACTGTACTGTG
>NW_014040486.1:41282-49830 GCF_001186125.1 Sphaeroforma arctica JP610 | reverse complement strand
TCTACTTTGCTGTATTGTACTGTACTGTACTTTGCTGTATTGTACTGTACTGTACTGTGCTATGCTGTACTGTACTGTACTGTGCTGTACTGTCTGTGGCATGCTGTGCTGTACTGTACTGTACTGTACTGTACAGTACTGTGCTGCACTTTACTGTGCTGTTCCATGTTGTACTGTACTGTGCTTAACTGTACTGTACTGTCTGTGGCATGCTGTGCTGTACTGTACAGTACTGTGCTGCACTGTACTGTGCTGTTCCATGTTGTACTGTACTGTGCTTAACTGTACTGTACTGTACTCTGCTGTACTCTACTCTGCTGTACTCTACTCTACTCTACTCTACTCTACTCTACTCTACTCTACTCTACTCTACTCTACTCTACTCTACTCTACTCTACTCTACTGCACTGTGTTGTACTGCACTGTACTGTGCTATGCTGTACTGTACTGTACTGTACTGTGCTGTGCTGTGCTGTGCTGTACTCTACTCTACTGTACTTTGCTGTATTGTACTGTACTGTACTGTGCTGTGCTGTGCTTTACTGTACTGTATTTTGCCGCAGTATTGTCCTATTTAGGTGGGATGATCACAGAGTGTGTGGAGTGAGGCGAGGCTGTATGGCTGTGTGGCTGTGTGTTCACGGGTGGGAGTAAGGCGGATTTCGGGCCTACTTGCTACACTCAAGACCACTCATTCTGACCCAACTGCGGTCGCTTCATGCAGTGGACTGCCCTGTATACTTGTCTGTATAGTCGGTATTGGCCTTTGTCCAGCTATTGGTTCTTTCGTCCACGCAAGCGTAGTTTAGTTTTGTGCATTGTATCTCTGTTGTAGTTGGGGTTTGTAGTGGCTGTGTGTCGTGGACCACACATTCCAGCCATGCGTCAGCCCCGTGAGCACAACTCGATTGTATTGGCACGTGTATCCGCTTACTTACCCCTGACACACGCCGTGTGCTTGCGTGTACAGGTACGAAGTACCCTCGCCCATTCCATTCATGAAATTGCGAAGATTATCGGCCGCGAGAAGGCGGAGACCGACCTCGTGCCCACCTTCAGCAAGTTCCTCAATGATATGGATGAGGTCAAAACGGGGGTGGTCAAGCACTTTGTCGAGTTTATTTCATGTCTTTCTGAAACGAAGCGCCTGTCGTACCTTTACCAACTGGATGAAATTGTGCTGACATCAAATAAGCACAACTGGAGGTATGCCGTATCCTCTCCGTGACAGTGCAAATTTTGTCGGTTTATACGCACAATTGTATATAGCCGCCCCTTTCGCTGGCCACGGCTGCTTTCTGAGATCTGAGACCTTAAAAAAACAATCCTCTGTATTGTTGATTTTTGTTCCTGTGAAAGTACGTTTCTAAATTAAATACTAGGTTGCAGTTTGTAAAGTACGTTTTTATTTTTGTTTTGTTCTTGTCATGCATGTGTGTGTACGAGTATAGTATAAAGTACTGCATGCAACGCTGGTTTGCAATACAGACAGAGTGTTGTGCGATCTAAATGAGTATGTCTATTGTTCCGTGTGTGTGTCAACAGTTTTGGTACATTCCTATGTTTCACTTCAATTTCAAGTGCTATAAGTGCTAGATCGCAAATGTTTTCTTATATCTGCATACGCCTCAGTGTTCTTACGATGAGTATTGGGTGTTATACTACATGGCATGATGAAGAGAATTGTGTGTTGCAATTCTTCCTGGAACAATTCCATGTATCTTCGACCACTATCGTTAGTGGTTCGATGGTAGATACCTAGATTGATATGCACACATATTTACTGCTGGTAGTAGCGCCCCTAGTCCAAAAAGTATGTAGCCATTGGACTATTGGCGAGTGCGTGATATTTAATTCACTGCCAGAAGACTCGCCTACACTCCTCATCTGTACTAACTATAGTTCTACTTTCCTGGCTATAGAGCAATTTGCGAATTCGTGCGATGTTAGCACTTCAAAGATACTCGCACTGTAGTGACTGTACTCTGCCTCCTTCCTCGTAGCTATCGGGCGCTTCCCCGCCAACCGATGGGTGAACGTATGTGATATCTCTACTCTGCGCTGACCTCCTATACTCCACTCCCTTCCCTATTAGGTATAAGGTGCTCTTCATCGAGCAATTGGCGAACATGTGCGACATCTTCACTCCGGAGGAGCTGATGGATGACGACGGCGCATTCGCCCATTTAGTACTGCGCTTGGCTGAGGACGATATCTACTCAGTGAGAGAAGCGGCCTACGATTCGGTGTGTGTGCATGTTGTTTGTGCATGTATTTTGTTCTGCGTTTCTATGTGGACGGCGGGGATCTTTTGTACCGAACATCTTAGCTGGGTTTCTGGTTGCTTGTGCGGTTTGCTTGTCCGCCGTAGGTGAGTGGCTCACCATCTGTGGCAAAATGCTGTCGAATGCTCTCCGCCCATTGCAAGTGCGTGTCTTCCACATATTACGGTGGTAGTGATACTTTCAAGGGTCGTATATATGTATGTATACATAAATGTGTATGTTCCTATTAAAGTATTAGTGGTCCACAATCTGCTCCCATGGTCTCAAGATTCTGAAGCGCTGCGGTCTGGTAAGTCCCTGTTTGTCTGAGTTGTTTGTCCGCACGTGCAGCTTACAATTATATTCCTATAATCTATTTATAGCTCGGCAAGTTGTTCAATAAACTCTACATGACTGGAAAGGACGAACTCTACGCCGATGTATCCAATGCCATTCTGCATGATTTTCTACAAAGCAAAAGCTCAATCTACCGCCAAAAGTATGTTCGTGGACGTGCTGATGTAACACTACGCGTTTCCTATTCTATGTTCTGTCAAAGATTACTCTACCCGTACACTATCTATGAGCTGAATTTCTGCTGTATTCAGTTTATCGAGTCGTGTGGTGCGTTTGGTAACATCTTCCTGCGATTGCGATATTATTGTTTGTTTCAGCAGTTCATACTATACATATTTTAATATATATATATTTATATTTATATATATATATATATATATATATATATATATATGATGTATATATGTATGTGTGTATACGTATGTATATATATATATACTTATATATATATATATATATGTATGTATGTATGTATGTATATGTCTTTGTCTTTGTCTGTGTCTGTGTCTGTACTTCTATATATATATCTTATATATGTATGTATGTATGTATGTGGGTGTGGGTGTGTGTGTGTTTATGTATATATATATATCAAATATGTATGTGTATATATATATATGTGTGTGTGCGTATGTGTGTGTGCGCGCGTGTGTGTGTATGTGTATGTGTATATGTATATGTATATGTATATATATTACACACACATATATATATATATATATATATATATATATATAATTAGAGTCAATTTACACAGCTAGGTGACTTTGTATTACTTTGTTTCGCAGGTAGCTTTTCGTTGATCTCCAAAACACCGAAGGCGTTCTGTGATTTCGAAATTCGAAGTGTATAGATCAGGAGCTTTTGCTAGTCTCTACACTCACTAATCATAATTGCATACATCGCGTCGATATTCGATGCTAAATACTTGGTAGTTGCCTGGTGTAAGTCCGCTTCCTCTGTCCAATGATGTGCACTTGACCCTCCATATGCTCTGAATATATTCGAGCTTTGTATGTATCTAATTCGTGTGCTCTCCCACTTGTTTTTTTTTTTCATACAATTGTGCACTGTATACTATCGATCTCTATGCAGTTATATATACTTGTGCATCTGTACTTTTGGCATATGTTCGATCGTAAATTCGCTTGTATTCATGAAATGTGTACACACACTATGTGTGTGTGTGCCCAGTTATGCACATTTGTGCGTTGGTATACTTCGCATATATATTCTCTCGTAACCACATGTACACTCACCACATATATATTCTCTCTCTCTCCATCTCTCTCTTTCTCTCTCTCTCGCTATGCAGCTATGTGCACTTGTGCTACCACCTAGCCTCGGTTTGCGACGCCGAAGTGTTCCGCGAGGTTTTCCTGACCAAGTTGACCAATCTCGCCACAGACAAAGTTCCAAATGTGCGCATCTCACTGGCTGTCTTGATTCCCGAATTAGCACATTCCGGTATGTATCCTTTGCTTTACTGTACATTTTATTCTCGTTAAAATATGAAGGTGATTATCAATGTGGATCACTTGTTATCAATGTGGATCTCTGGAAATTATTCTAATCTGTTCCCGTCAGACCCCACTAGTATACTTTTGGTGGTGTATTGCTCGACTTTTCTTGCTGCTCGTTATGTTAGCTGACTTAGGTGGGTTGTATGGAGCATAAGTAGCTAGTATTATAGTGTTTGTGGGTGGACCTAGAAGAATCTTAATCGTTCAATTATTTCCCTTTTTCTCTTCTCGTCAGACATAGTGGTTTGCCTGTTGGCTTTGCCATTTGTCGTTATAGTTTAGTATTGGCGCATAAACTCGAACGTTACGTTCTTCGCCCTGTCTTTTTACCGACAATCCCGTGTTCACTTACGATTCGTCATCTTTTTCTGCTACACCGAATCCCATCGTAATTCATTCCTGACACTCATCCTGACCCAATATGTATGGGCCGTATTACAGAGATATATGGCAAGGATCCTAGTGTGCTCGAAATCATTGATATCTTGAAGAAGGATTCGGACAAGGATGTGCAGGCGTGCATCAGCACCTACGTGGCGGTCTAAACACGACGGTGCGCTGGGGGCAGATACTTTGGGTCAATTCGTAGTACGTTTGGCTCGATGGGTCAGGATGTGATTGCTGCCGGCAACACATACGCCCACGCACAAGGTTCTCGTGAGGACGTTGCGCAAATCCCACACCGAACGGACGGGGCGACGACAGCAAGTCAGAACAGCCTGTTTGATGGTTTTCGACATGTGCAGAACGCCAATACAACTCATGGGCTGGTCAGCTGCTGCCGCGGCTGTTTATTCTCGAGCGTGGTATAACAGGGTGCCGCCAGTTGCACCCGAGCGGCTAAGACAGACACTTTGCAAGCGTGTCGGTAGGGGCGTGGTAGACCTTACATCGTTACGATCAGTACCATCTAGGAGCGGCGCCGTGGCGGGTATCAGTGTAGGATGATGTTGTGCGTAAAATTACATGGTTCCTGTGCCACTTCTCCTTGCTTACCTGCAGCCGGGGTGTTTCCAACGCCAAACAGTGGTGTGCAGGCATAGAATAAATATGGGAGGCATTGACGATCGGAATAAAGCGGAACTTCTACTGGATTTATCACTTGACTTCTGGCATATTCGAGATGTATAGAGTTTAGAGTTTAGCTTAGGGGTGGGTTTACAATCTGAAACAAAGCCTTCTGCACCTTGAATTCGCAGTGAATGGATACAAGTACTTAGCTGCTATCAGATACATCGGGTAGATTTTAATGTATATAGTGTAATTTGCTGGATCTCCAGTGCAACAGCAATCCCGCAGTAGTTTGCGTGCGTGCTTGAATATATCGTATACCTCGATATACTGTCATATCTTACAACTAAAAGTAGTATTCTTTTCTAGTTCGCCTGCGATTTACCACGCCCATCTCAATCACACGTCCAGAAAAACATGATTGCGTTTCCGAATACCGTTTCAAAAGTATACGTGCCGCTTCAATGGTGATGCGCATAAGCTACCTAGGTAGATCAGGTATCCGTACCACAAAGTACGTCGTCAGCACTTGCATTGAAGAGCAAATCCCTCAAAATCGAAGCACTCTCTGAACACGACCTCTGCGACATACGCGACAATCAATAGAAACGGTGTTGTCACCCCGTCTTGGCGCTCTATAGCAAAGAGATATACCTATAACCTCCATCGCTTAAAGACACGCCACTGTGCCTCAAATACATCCAGAGCGTGTTTAAACATTCGTGCGCCGATAAACTCCCAAAAGCATAGCATTCTACGTTTAAACCAATAAACTCTTAGACAGCCGCTGTCGTGATCACATCAGGCGCTGTCGCATTCGATACAGGTGCGGTCGTGTTCGCCACAGTGCACATCTCAGCACCCACGGCCGGTTCCAGCACCGCAGAGTCGGCCAAGATGCGCTGGAGTGACACCACCGTGAGGTTCATAGCAAAATCAGGACACCCGCCCGTGGCCTCGGGGGCATCGACATAGTAGTAGATGTCCGGGGTGATGATAGATGCACTGCACTCGATGACCCAATCCGCCAACGCGGAGGTCTCATTACTTGTCGTGACCGACAGGGACTGGACAAACTCGCCATCGGAGAAGTTGGTGCACTGGTACGAATGGGTCTCGCCGTAAAACGAGTAGAACTGGTCAGACACGCTGTCGTACATCACTGAGGAGAAGGTGTTGTTCATATTGAGCTGGCCCATGTTTTGGGTCGCACCGTCGCTCTGCCACACCCCGGTCACGGCACTTGTGACGCCGTCGTTGGCAAATTCAGTGCCATTCGGATTCGCGTCTGAGGGTAGCACCACAGTGCTGCCATTGACACCCCCGATGGTTTGGTTCCCTGGGCTCAGTCCGGGTCCAGCTAGGTTGTTTACATCTACCACAGACGCCGCAGTGGCTACCGTGCATGTGAGAACGGCTGCTTTCGGCAGGGTGATACTATTGATAAATGTATCGGGAGGGTTTGTGAACCTGGCGACCTGGGGATCGGGACAAGCAGTGGAAGAGGTGTTCCAATACCACAGCCCCAAATTCAGGTCAACCTGGCCCAACTCGCAATGTTGCTCGTACACCACCGTGCCATTCCAGTAGATTGATCGTCGTTCGTACGTCGCGAAATACTGACCATCCACGAAGCCTGTGCACTCCCACGAGTGATACCTGCCCATATCCTGTCTGTACATATTCCCAGCCTCTCCCGTGTACACTGTCCACACAAACCCGCTCGGTTTCGCCAGTCCATATGATGTAGGCTGTACCCACGTGCCCTGTACATCCGTTGGACCTCCGAGGTTTTTAAACGTAGGGAAGCCGGCTTCTTCGGGAGTGCGGCGATAGTAAGGATGGTAGAAGAACATTGGCGCAAGGAACAACGGGAATATAAACGGATTGAAACCTCCCACAGGCCGAGTAGTGGGATAACCGCTAGGGATGCTTCCAGGGTTGGTCGACGGAGTATTGGTATTAGGGGAGCTGTAAGCAGGAGGCAGAGCATTGCCTGGCGCTGTAATAGATATAGTAATAGGAATGTGTGAGAGAATGCTCTATTGGTCTTTGAGAATGTGTGGACGTGAGGTAGTAGTAATACTTCGGGTACGACTGATTGTGATGTGCGCACATGGCTGCTTGGATACAAACACATCTCCAGGTCCAGATACAGTGCAAACAACCCCACAAGGTGCTGTTCAACTCACACACACACAGGTACTGCTTTCTTTCCGTGTATCACTACACGATTCGTGGTACCAACTATACTATCACGTACTCGAAACAACCACATTGATCAACTTAACAAATATTAAATACACAATGACACAGCACCGATCGCTCTCCTATCGTTATTGAGTGTGCAACTTAGAGCTGCTATTGTATCACGTAGGTGAGACAAGTACAACGCACAAGTCAGCACACATAGATGCACATCAACAATATATAAAAACACACGCCTACCGTTATTGGGCGTGCTACCTGGAGCATGATACGCAGGTGGTGCAGTCCCAGGATTGTTCGTCGTAGGTGGTATGATAGCTGGGTTATTTACAGCTGGGGCGGGGGCAGTCACAGGGGTGTTTGTGCTGGGCGTGCTAGCACCACCCCCTACTCCTCCTTTCTTTGCCTCAGCTACTGGACTAAAGGCTATGAGATAGCATACTAATACCAGAAGCATATACTTCGTGAGCGTGCCGTGTGACATCGTGACCGATGGAACTTGAACTGCTTCCGGTATCTTTGTATATTCACGTATTATAAATACTGTTTGATTTCAGAACTGTGATTATACGTGTGCGTATATATATAAAAACGAGGTTCAAGAGAATTTATGCTAAATACGAAATCGATTCTAATATTAGACTCGGTACAAATAATATGTATGATGTGCAACGTTCATCCCAAAGCCATGACTCAGAGTCTGTGGCATTTTTAGTGCAACCTAGATTCTTACTGGTTTTGCCAAAATAGGAAATGGACACTTGCCCTATGCAGAATTGCGTATATTCATGCATCTTCTGTGAAGCTATGTATAGATCAGTAACTCAGACATCGCGGACATACACATCTATACATGTACGCAGTTGGCTGATAGTTTCTATATCGCATCCATACACAATACAGTATGTCACAATGCTACATATTCAGTCTCTTAGTAGGTATCCTACTAGTGTCTCTTGTAGACTGTCGCGGTTTCAGTTTGCGGGCACCCGACAAGATGAGTGTTGAAGAGCAGGCTATCATAGAAGATCTGGGTCTACTACCGCATCCAGGTGTGTATTTTGCGCCTTGAACTTGTCGAATATTTTTGTCTGCCTTATGTATCCGACAGCTTCTACTGCTTTGCATTTCGTCAATAATATATCGAGGAGATCGACTCACACGAACGGAACATCATTTTATATG
>NW_014040486.1:29958-37951 GCF_001186125.1 Sphaeroforma arctica JP610 | reverse complement strand
ATATATATGGAAAATGTAATGTAGTTTTGTTTAAATATATGTGTACAACGTAGTTGATATAGGATCTTTTATGGCATGAATATATTAGTATTTAGTATATATTTGGTAAATATTTGTATATGCATTGCTGTATGTATACGTACGTGAAGAACTTCAAATTATCGTACATTAATATATAGTCAGGCAATGTGTGAACATTGATATTTTATCTATTACTGTGTATTTTGGTATATTTATTCGTATTCTTATACAGGATTATACTCCTTGTCGCATCTTTCACTCAGGTATGTATTCTCTGTACCCATCGGCTTTATGTATGCTCAGTTCCTGTCGACTTTATGAGCGGCCCACGCGATCATACTGGCTCAGACGTCAAAGCTAATTTATAACGAGTTCCTCTCTTTATAATCTGTAGAAGGTGGATATTTTAAAGAGGCATACAGAGCTGAAGGTTCAATACCTGCAAGCGTCCTAAGTGCTAGCGGATTTACGGGGTCACGTAGCTACAGCACAGCCATATACTACATGCTAGGGAAGGTGGGTGCTGGCATACGGTTTTCTTGGCTCATTGTATATTCCGAAGGTATCATACCTGAGTCGGTTCACGTCGTTAAGGTCATGCCGCCGCTCTGTCAAATTTAAGTGATGTGGTATCTGTTCTCTCAAATATATCCAGTGAGGTTTTTAGCACACGTACAAGCATATTAAACGCCGGAGGACTTCCGTGAGCATATGAACTACATATTTTAGCTCTGCTTAGTTATTGAGAGGAATAGATTGTTGTTGTTGCGCGATCCCATTTCGCTTAGCATCTTTAAGTGCGTCTACTACGTTCTGGTGCTTCAGCAGCAGTATAGCTGGAACCTGCCGCCAGAGTTTAGAGATTGCACACTTAAACAAATCAAATATTAGGGCTCCTATTCCAGTTTCCACAAGATCAAGTCTGATGAGTTATGGCACCACTACCACGGATGTGCTACCTCTATCTACTACATCCAGGACGATGCCGCAAATGCTAGTTCAAACATCAGTTCGGGTAAGCATAGGCTCAATTTTGAATTCTAACCATCAGTATGTCCTTCTGGTTTGAAGTTGTATTATGGCAATGTCGCTCTGCTGTCGTGACAGTGTGATTCCTATTCTCGGTCTTCCATCCCAGTGGTCTCCTATCACTACCTCTAAGAGTCACAATAACTGTCGGCATTTTCATATACTTATCAACCTTTAAATTTTTCTGGATATGGTCTCTGAAGGTGATTGTGACGGACGACTTGCGAAGTTTGATGTAGGATTCGACGTGAAGAATCATGTGTTTCCGCTCGCTACAGTTCCCAAGGGTGTGTGGTTTGCGGCTGAGCCAGATCCAGGTATAACTTTGCTTTTCGAAAGTCATTTCATTTACTCTCTGTCGCATTTATTTATATTTGAGTGTACCCCTCGTGACTTTCGGTGCAGGGCGGCAGCTGCATATACGATACTTCGCTCCACTTTGCCTCCATCACCCCGGCAGCTTCGATATCCCCCACTATGTTGAATGTGTTGCAATATACATGTATCACAATTGACTCAATGCATACCCCCTTTATTTCCATCTTCCAATCAGACTGCGAGGCCTACTCTCTGATGGGGGCAACAGTGGCGCCCGGTTTTAATTACACAGATTGGAGCATAGCTACCAAACCACAGCTTATCGAGGCACTAGGGGGTGAAGGAAATGTATGCGACGAGTATATGAAAGTTGTAGATAGACTGGTTGCTAAAGATTTGGAAGAAACTGATCGCTAAGCATCGAGCCAAAGTGGTCATCTACTGCTATAATGGCCCAATTCTAGATACCTTGTTTCTGCCAACTGCTGAAGAGGTCAGAGCATCAACACACGAGAATGCATACGTTATGTTGTATAGCAATTGACGACTTTTGGTCGTTGCCAGCCTACAACATTGGCTCAAATATCAGCACCTGCTGTCGATTAGAGGCTACGCAGATCTCCCACAGCTATTTGCTAGTGTTGTATATGGGACAAGGTGCTTGATCGAGCTATATCTAGGTTTATTGTGTAGTATCCGAGGTGAAGCCACCTATTCTCTATAGTTGATGCCTGCTAGACGCGATATAGACTCTCCCATATTATACCAGAACGGGTGGAAATGGAGAACTCTTTCAACCCAATTAAAATACAATATGAGTTCAATTCAATTCAATTGTACGGTATACAATTCAATACAATTTAAAATGATTGAATGTGATACAATTCAATATGACTCAATTTAAAATACAATTCAATACAATACACAATGCAATTCAATGCAATGTAATGCAAATCAATTCAATTCAATTCAATTCAATATATTATAACACAAATCGTTCAATTCAACACAATATAAAATCGTTCAATTCAATTTAGTTCAATTGATTTTAAATCATTCTATTTTATTTCAACTCGGTCCAATTTAATCAACCTCAGACAATTCATTTCCATTCAGCACACTTCAATTCAATCAATGCAGTGAATCCGAATGCAATCCAATTCTATTCAGATTCATTCCACCTATTTTACCCTATCCCTTCAGTATATTATCAAACCATATGATTCGACTTGTCAATTCATCCGTTTCAACTTGTTCAGGATATAATCAATCCAAGGTCAATTGGATCTAAATTATGCTAATACAGTTCAAAATAACACAATCCAATACAATTCAATCACATTCAATTCGACTTAATTCAATTCAATTTAATCCAATTTAATTCAATTCTAGTCCGTCAAATGCGATTCTTTTCTAAATATCAATTCGATTTATTTCAATGTGGTCCAGTTCGATCCCAAGTGATGCAATTGTATTCGATTTTATTCAACTCTTCATTTCTTAATTTGGTTCAATCCCATATAGTACAACACACTCAATTGAGCGAACCTAAACGAAATAATACTTTGTTTGATTCGACTTCACTTTTGGTTTTATAATCTTATCTTATCACAGAAATCATACTCAATCTACTGAATTTTAATATTATTTAATTCAGTTGAATCCATGCCACACTAATAAAAAAATCGTGTGTTCAGTTCAAGTCAACGAAATAAACCAAGTCACTTCAAGCCAGACGTAGTTAATACCAAACCACACTGGCTTACTTTGTATTATCGTTGCGGCTTGTAGTTAACAGGCATACCCACAGACTTAAGTCTGTAAAAGTAGAAAATGGACTTGCGTTTAGTTTTTATCGTTTTAAAATATCTAGTGTCGTTGCGAGAAGGTTGTTTTGATCAAGTTAGGACAGTTGTATCAGCATATCTGTTACAATGCAAACACAACACACTACCGCAGTTAAAATCTAACCTATTAGTGATACATGTACTCTCGTTTATTGGACAGGAAACACTATCAGTGTGCTATTTTACTAAATTCATGTCGTACATCTTTCAAATTTGCGATTCATATCGATGGTGACATCGATAGCGTATTGCTAGTCACATTTTCGACTTTGATACGCTCGTAACTATATACGATCAATCTAAAGCGGCTGATAAAGTGGGACTCATTAGAACTATTCAGAACGCAGTATTGCCTCTGCAATATGTATTGGCCTTGTGTTGCACATTGACGAGACGGATTGTACAGTCACGCATGTTTTCGTTCTCCAGCATTTTATTGAAACATCTGAAAAGTAACCAACGTCGATGGAAAATGCTACTAAATGACATGATTGCCGCGTACCATGATATACACGACAAATCAATGCAAATGATGATCTCTATTCTTTCTGAATATGCTATGGCGGATCTGTCCATTACGAAGTACTTTGCAACTCACTATTCCGGTCACGCGAAATACTCTCAGGCTAATCTCGAGCAACCTTTGTAGAATAGTTTGATATGATCCCACACTACGCTCGAGCAAGCTGAAGTCCAAATTGCTTATAAGAATCGATCGCAACTTGTTCGGGTTTCAAGCGCTGCATAATCTCATCACTAAAAGTATGAAATTTCAACGGACCAAAAACCCGTGTATTGCCGCTGATAGAAAAGCTGCTCGATGCCTTCTAGCAAAAGGTCTAATGTTCATCCAGGTCGCTAATTCATCCAAAATTTAAATGTGTCAAAAGAACACGACCTAATCCCTGGCAAACTTACGCGGGTCAAATTTGTTTTTGTTAGTAGACTTTGATAAATTGTTAATAATTTTACAATGCCGTTTATAGGGGCTGTTCCTACTTTAGACTACAAATGGTCTTTTTAATGATCACGCCCGATTAAATTTGCGCACTCTGATCTGGTTCCGGACTACACCCAGGTCCATTGCACATATCTATCGATATAGCTAGCTACCTGTTGCGTGGTTCGCTAAGAACGCAAAGTCCGTGGTACTTTTAATCACGTGGGTGTAGAGTTGCATACACACTGGTTTGTGTGAGCTATATCTTTCGTCTATATGAAGGTGGTTAGGTGGCTTTCCTTGCATTTGGCGATTGCTGCAAAATGTAAATTTATAGAAATGTATTCGATTTCCCTGTTTCAATCTCGTGCCCACCTTAGTCAACGAGACGCTATGCAATTCCATAAATAGCCATTGATTGAAATAGTCAAACCATTCATCTCTACGCCTACAAAAGCACCTATATATCCAGTGCAATCTGATTTCTATTTACAACACGTATGATGCGGGTTGCTGAGAAACAACTATCATGATTCTAAACACTCACTGCATATGAAGGTAAATTAGTATAAGGTAATAATTGGAAGTGCCGGTTTATATTAATCGAGTTGAAGTATAACACCCTAGTACTTTGTATGGGCACACGTATTGTATTAGGTCGAAATATTTCTTGCCGATAGAACGAATATTGTGCGATGTAACGAAGTCTTTCACCATGGGCTTGTTAGTGGCTGAAGAGAACAGAGCGAGTAAAAGACTGTCGATGACTTTCTGCCTTTGTACAACCCCCATTGTGACTTTTCGAGACGACATTAAGAAGCACATGAGTATGAGTGTTTCGATCACATCGGTACAGAACTTGCTACCAATATCAAAGTAAAACGTAGTACTCAGGGAAAGCCGAAGTCATTAAAGGCGTGATATAATGAAACAGCAATTGTTTGCTGGCGTTTACTCGGTATTGCAAAAAGCAAATTCTAGCCCTAAGCCACACATGGGAAATGACTAATATATTGTGTGCTTGGATCGCGAGAGTTTAACCAAATTGACTATGACTCGGCACATTGATAGTGCTTTTGTCACACCTTTTAGAGGTGCCCAGCCGTAACGCTTGATCCAGTTCTTTTCACCATCTTTGCAGCGTCGGTATACTTCACGTATGCTTTCTTTCAACGCCGGGTGATCAAGCCCTGTACAAATAGCAATCTTATAGGTATGCTCGTAAAATCGATAAGTTAAGGTGTGAACGATCTTTACTGTACTTTATTAGCTCTTCTATTTCAGTCATGTTTTGAGTAACACTGGCTGAATGAACCATTTCCCCGGTAGTTAAGGCAATTCAATACTAAAAGAAGTAATTTCCTGAGAGACGTAGTTACATTGAATTGCTTAAATAATTTCGATGGTTATTTCGTTACTCTTGACTGTTCTTAAGCAGCGCTTTAAGTAGTTGAGTGCGAGCTTAAGGTTTGCTTAGAGATTTTGAATCTTAGATTCACGGTCTTTGCTAGTTCCATGTTTACGATCTATTGCTGTTTAAATCGGCATATCCTCGACTGCATTCTTGATGGGTGCATCTGTTTATGTGCGAGTCTGGAGGTTTAGATAAAACTGTTCAGACTTTTCTAGGATATCCGAGGATTTGGTTGAGGGTTTCCATTTAGTGGTTTGGTGTGTTTCTATGACGTCTTCTTAACAAGATAGGATCCCTTATACAAGAACGTGTCGGTTCCACGGTCGACATAAATAGGTTCGTCTTGTATCATACTATTAGGTTCTCGTATCCACGGCTCGGAGTCACGTAAGAACAACATAGCGTTACGGCATATTTAGTAGTACGGTCACAGTTTAACAAATGGGATACTAGTTGCCGTGGCGGGTTTGCCCACGCAGTATGTTTAGATAGGTCAAGCTGAAACGCATCATCTTTAGGGTGTGTCAATAACCTGTGTTCGGTAATTTTCAGTTAATCAGTATCTAATAGCTCTTTGACTGTTTTCTGACAGTCTGTGACAGACAAGTGGAGACAGCATGATAGGACGGTGGATCTGAATATTAAAGGTAAACTTGGCAATTATATCATGCCAGCGGCTCACCGACTGTGATCAGGCTTCATGCCTTTCAAATAAGTTTATTACTTTTGATCACATGCGACAGTAAAGTAGCCTCTGCATATGTAATAGCAAGTTGCAATGGCAAGTAGTTCTTGTTCAACGGTTGGGTAGTTCCGTTGACTTTTGTGTAACTCTTGCTAAAGAACTGTGTTTAGCGTGGCTAACCAATTGTAGTTACATAGTCCGCCCCCCAACCGTTTCATCTGAAGCATCGGTTGCTACTTGGAACAGAAAGCCGTTTACTGGATATTGTATAATCGGTGCATCCAATACTTTACTTTTGATCACATCGAATGCTTCGTCGAATTATAGCTTCCTCAACGGTCCTTTGCCGTAAACGACTAAAAGCTTTCGACAGTGGGAAAGGTACTGAATACGCAAAGGAATGAACAACCCCATACACAGAGTTTACATCTCTTCCCGAAATCTGTTTTGATAAGTCCAACAATAACTGTTTCGTGCCAGGATATATTTCTACCCCTGCTGCAGATACTTTGTACCCAAGCAAGTGAATAATATCTTCAGCAAATGAACATTTGTTCTCATTAATTTATGTTTAGCATCGTTAAGTCTTTTCAAGACATCTTTAACAAGTGTGGCGTGTGTTTGAGCTGACATAGTAACAATTACTATATTGTCTAAATAGACAGATACGATATCCGACAGATCTGCAAATAGTTCCATCGTTTGTTGTTGGAAGAGAGAAGGTAACATATGTAAATCTTTACGTCGCCTATACATTGATACCTCTTACCTTACTACATAAAGGAAAAGTATTCCCTGTATGGTTCGTGAATTGCCACCGCCAATTACTCCTCCATATTTGAATTGATAAGATTCAGCTTTTAAATTCATCTCGGATAATATAGTCGCACCTTCCATCTTACTTAGTATCTCATCTAGTTTAGATAGGGGGAAACTATGTTGCGATATCAAATTATTAACTAAGGGAAGGTCTATCACAGACCTTGTTTTATAAGAGTACAAGGTTAACAGGGTTTGCATCGTAGTTGCTTTCAATTAGACCCTGTTCTAACCAGTCCTCAATATGTGAAGAAAATTTTAGATTAAGTCAACGTTACTTAAACATACACCAGTCAGTGATTGTTTATCTTCCTGTTCTGTACCAATGAGTCCATAACTTTATCGGTTGAGTGCGTTATTCTATCATTTGCTTCACCTTCCAGAGTCTCAGCATTACATCATCCGATTGGTCCTTATTTGGATCTTACTCGTTAGGTAGATCGGTTATTGTTATACATAAACTATGATAATCAGTCATTCCTAAATCAAATTGTATTTCTGAGAATTTCTGAGTTACAATCAAATGAGTGTTGACTTCTCTTCTATCAGTTAACATTATGTGTGCATGGCCAATGGCTTCTTTACATTTAGAAATTTACTATCACTCAAGACTATATCATTGTGTTCGCTATGGATATTCATACCAGTATCGTAGGCCACACGGCGTGATATGGCGGAAACTTCAGCACCTGGGTCAAACAGAGCTAGAACTTTTTACCATTGTCGTAAACGCTTTGAAATACTCGTTCATACCTTTGGTAAAGATTTTATCAAACTGTTTCTCTTGATATTGTTATAATGCGCACATATGGAACTGTCAGTTATTTACTTGAACATCCCGTATGTCCTTGCAATTATCGGAGTGCCAAACATTGGTGCATTACAAGTAGAACACTCTTTCATATAGTGTCCGAAGATTC
>NW_014040486.1:26776-29783 GCF_001186125.1 Sphaeroforma arctica JP610 | reverse complement strand
ATATATATATATATATATATATATATATATATATATATATATATATATATGTGTGTGTTCGATAGGTGTCGTTACAACCACCGAAATCCGCATCAGTGTATGTATCGGCAATAAAAGGGCCCTGTTTGTACCTGTATGTTAGTCCGAGGTGAGAAGTTTGTTCCAAATAGCCGAGTATTCGTTGTGCTGCGAGCCAGTGTGTTTGAGATGGGTTGTTGAGGTATCGAGCTAACTGATTCAGAGGATAAGTTATTTCTATGCGTGAGACTGTCGATAGATACTGGAGGGCGTCGATGAGTTGTCTGTAAGGGCATGGATTTTTAGGACCATTGTTTTCTGAAATCCCTTGTTGATAAGCTGGTGTAGGTGCGGGCTTGATGTCCTGGAGGTCAAAAGTCTCGAGAGCTTCAGCAATATAGGCGTCTTGTGCGAGGCTAAAAGATGAGTCTGTTGGGAGGACTCGAACGCCGAGAAGCCACTTAGGAGCATCCAGTTCTTTGTACCTGAATTCACTGGTGAGTATTGTTTTGAATTTATCGACATCTGCCTTCCCTTTTCCACAGATTATGATGTCGTCGACATATAGTAGTACAACGCATGTAAATCAGTCCTGGGTGATAGGGGAAAGGTATTAATCTGTAGTACTGTTTGAACCCCATGTTGAGCAGTTTGGACCGGATGAGTGCATGCCATAATCGTCCCGATTGTTTCAAATCGTAGGTACTCGTTTTTAGTGCTAAAATCGCATCCGCGGGTAAACCGACTGGTTCTGATCCAGGTGGAGGCGTCATATAGATTGGGTTTTCAAGGTCGGCGTGCAGATAAGCTGTGACTACGTCCATTTGCTCGACATGCCAACCCTGCGAAGCTGCAACGGCTAGTACTGCTCGTAATGTGTCGTGAGAACATGTTGGTGCAAAGGTTGCGTCGTAATTGATTCCTTGCGTTTGTGTGAATCCTCGAGCACAAAGTCGAGGATTTGTATTTGTCCATAACACCGTTGATCATTTTCACTTGAAACCCCATTTGCTGGAAACTGTGAAGGCATCGTCGAGTAGTTCATCCGGACATATGAGATCATATCTATCCAACCCTCTTTGTATAGATTCACGCCGTGTTCTTTGTCAGGGTCTTTAAGAGCTTGTCGAATAGTGTTGGGTGGGAGTGGATGGAACTGGACGTCTGTACATAGGGTGTATATCTTGTGGGCAGCATTGCCGTAAAGTAGCTGTTGTGATGATGGTGATATGGAATCCCCTGTTGAAATCTTGATGGGTATATCAACGTTGATGTCATCGTTATCGGTGGGAACGTCGGATGATTGAATAGTATCGGTAATGAATCCCTTGTCTGAGGAATGTTGTAGTGTGTGTATGGTCTTGTTAGTACTAGACCGAATATGTTGGTGTGCGGCGCGGCGAAATTGTTTTGCTGCTTTTGGTTGCTTCTTCGCGAACTCCGTGTACGAAAGCGTCTCAGAATTTGCGACGTAATGTAATCTCTTTGGATGACAGGTCAGATTGTACGTGTCCCTTCATGTTCTGTTGGGTGGCTGTGTTACCAGTGTTCTCTATGTCGATTGCCCACTGTAGGTGACAGCTCGGTGTCCGGGATGATCCTAGATTGGGGTCACTGCTGGTCGAACGCAGTAATGGCGCTGACGACGTGATGAACTGATCGATTTGTTTCTCCCCGGAAATCTGGGTTATTGAACCTGCTGTAGGGTGTGGCGTGATGAGCTGATCGACGTGGTGCTCCCTTGAAGTCTAGGTCGGCGTACATGGTGTGGCTGGCTGCTCCCCATAAATCTGAGTTGTGGAATTTGCTGTGGGTTGCTGCTTGACGAGCTGATCGACGTGGTGTTCCCCTGAAGGATGGGATGGCGCACTTGCTGTGACTGGCTGCTCCCTTGAAGTCCTGGTTGGAGTACTTCCTGTGGCTGGCTGCTCCCCTAAAGTCCGGGATGGCGTACTTGCTGTGGGCTGTGGCGCGACGAGCTGTGCTAGATGAAAGAATTGGCTGATACCCATTGCTTGATTGTGAGTTGTCATTTTGACATGAACGTTGCCGTGTGACGCGCATGTTGTTCGGTAGTCTAGGCTCGTCGAGAGATGGACTATTCGTGCGAGCATCCAATAGAAGTCCTCTACGTGTGCGGGATATAGGGTGACGATTGATATGTGTACGGAGTTTCCGGTTGACCGTTGTGTCAAAAGGTTCCTCCGTAGCTTGATTTGTAGTTATATCTGTATCTTGACCACTGTGTGGTTGACCAGATGGAGTTGGAGTAGTAGCTAGAGATGTGTTTCTGCGTATACCGATGACATTATCATCATCATGTGAATGGGATGTGTTGGAAATTGTCAGCGGCGTGTACCACTGTTCACTGTGTTGTTGGTGGTGACGATCTCAGTGGTGTGATTGGGCGGTGGTGGGGGTATGAGTAGTAGAACTATCGACACGGTTGTCGGTCGTGTTGTCCTCTGTAAGATCAATGAGGGTGGTATTTGGCTCCGTCTCTGTGGTCGTCAGATCGATGAGTTCTTTGGATTTGTGCGCAGTAACGGTTATTACCTGAGTCGTCTTTCTGATGGTTGGTATATCTGCCTGTGGGGTCTCGAAGTATGCTAAAGGTGTGGTACCTACGTTACGCGACTATGGAAAGACGTGATGTTTAAATTGAACGCGCACATGAGAGCATCAAACGAACTATGAAGGCCATCATGGTTGAACCACTTAAAATACGGTTAAGAGTGTCTTCATTGATTTCTTACGTGTACATAATAAATGTGATATATTTCTGAACACTTTCATGTAGTAGGAGGCGTCATCATATACTAGTGACATCTATTTGACACTTGTGTATATTGGGAATATTAATCAGTACTTGAGTTGAGTAGGTATATATATATATATATATATATATATATATATATATATATATATATATATATATATATATATATATATATATATATATATATATATATATATATATAGTATAGTA
>NW_014040486.1:20050-26756 GCF_001186125.1 Sphaeroforma arctica JP610 | reverse complement strand
TATATATATATATATATATATATATATATATATATATATATATAATATATATATATATATATATATATATATACATATATATATTAATGTACCTTGATCTTGGAGATCGCGTATATGGTGAAGGCGCGCATGTCGACATGTTTCATGTGTTTGATGCTGCCTGTGGTCTTATTGACGTGAATGGCAGATCGGTTGTCACTGTACAAAGGAGTTGGTTTGGTTTGAGGTAAACCGATTTCTGTGAGCACATTACGTATTCATTGAACTTGCTTTGCAGCTTCAGTAGCGGCGAAGTATTCGGCCTCGGCGGTACTGGTTGCAACAGTTTTCTGTCGTTGTGACTTCCCAACCACAGATTCGTGTTGATGCGGAGGACATAGCCAAATGTAGACCGTCGAGTGTCTGGACAAGAACCGTAGTCGGAATCACATACTGCATCGATTTTAGGGTCGCCTGGGCTGTATTTGTAAGGAAGACCAATCTGTGGTGTACCCTTTAAGTATTGAAGCACGCGTTTAGCAGCAGTCCAATGTTCGACACTCGGATTGTTTATGTAACGAGCCAGCGTGTTGATCTGATATGTGATGTCGATGCGGGTGAGGAATGAAAGGTACTTCAAGATACCTATAAGCTCTCGGTATTGGCAGGGGTGACGAGGACCAGTATTTCCGTGTAGAGGTTTGGCTGGGCTGGGTAACCCTAACCCATCGTGAGCGGCGGTCATATCGAACGTGGTTAAAGCATCGGCGACATGATTATTCTGTACTTAAAAGATAGACTGGTTGGATGTGAGTACACGTACGTCGAGTAACCAGTTGGGAGCTCCCATGTCCTTACAGCTGAACGCGGAGGTGAGAAGTGGTTTAAACTTGTCCACGTCGTTTTGTTGTCTACCAACGATGGTGAGATCGTCAACATAGAGAAGAACACTACAAAATCAGTCTTGGGTATTAACTACAAAACATACATGGATCTGATTCGCACTGACGAAAGCCCATGGCGAGTAGCTTGGTCTTGATTAGAGAGTGCCATAAGCGACCATATTGTTTGCGTGCATAGAGACTCTTTTTGAGGGCGAGTATGGAGGTAGCAGACAAACCGACTTCCTCGGAACTCTGTGGCGGGCACATATAGATACGTTCGTCTAAATTGGCATAGAAATATGCATTTTCGACGTTCATTTGTTCGACACGCCAGGCTTGTGATGCGGCAATGGTCAGTAAAGTACGGAGGGTGGCATGAGAACAAGTAGGCGCGTATGTTTCGCTATAGTTAATGTCCTGTGTTTGGCTGAAACCCCTGGCACACAAACGGGCCTTATATTTGTCCACTAAGCCATCTATCATCTTGACTTTGAACACCCACTTACTGGAGACTATGAAGGCATCGTCAGGGACATCGTCAGGTAGTAAGAGGTCGTAGGTGCCATTCTTCTGGAGGCTTGTGAGTTCTTTGTTGATGGCGCCGCGCCAGGGATCAGTGTCGGGTCCTCGTAGTGCTAGACGAATCGTAGTAGGTGTCAAGGGATGATTCTGAATAGCTCTACATGCACTGTATAGTTGGTGAAAGGTGCTGTTATAGAGTGCCTGTTGTGCGTCGTGGCTCAGGGGTTGCTAAGCATCCGTGGAGGTATTGATCGGGACATAGAGTGTATTAGCCTCTTCCTCGTGGTAGTCGACGATCGGCATAGGGTCCTTAATAGAGTGTAGAAGTCGGTTTGCTGTATGTCGAGAATGACGAAATACAGCGCGGCGTGCACGGCGGACATGGGATAAAGCTTGTCGATGTCTAGTCTGGAGTTGTAATACTCGGAGGGATGTATCGTATCGACCAGAAGGTTCGCGGGGTGGATTTATCGGGGTTTCGCCTGTATTTTCAGACCATTGTACACGGAACTGTTTGTCGATTTGGTCTCGGGTTTTGGGATAGGAGATAACAGGGCGTTGGTCATGAGAGAAGACGTCGACTGGATGAGGAGGAATGGACTGGAGTTGAGATGAGGCCTCCCCTGAATGTGTACTGGAGAGTGTCTCCTGCGAATGTGCTTGCTGAGGTGATGCCTCCCCTGAATGTGTACTGGAGAGTGTCGTCTGCAAATGTGCTTGAGGTTGAGCTGCAAGTGCCTGTAGATTACCAACGACATGTGTGTTAGCGGCGTTATAGTCCTGTATTTGATGTAAAAGCTTGCGGGCTAAGCGAATGCCGTCGGGGAGGTAGATGTAGTCGCCGATGGACCACGGGGGCGATCATCCATGAGTAACCCGACAAGAATGTGAGAAGAAGGTTGTTTAGCGAAGTGTGATGGCAACTCTGTATTGTGGATTGATGTCGCTGAGGGGGTGGTTGGACCGGGTGATGTATCATCGGTAAGTGGGGAGTCAGGTGAGGGCGAGGTGAGAGGCGCATGGGGAGAGGGCTCTCCGGCACTGGGGTGGCTGGAAGGGGTGAGAGTTTCTGCGGGCGTAGGAGAAACAAGTTGGGGTGGTGGACCCGTGCATGTCGATTGCTCTGGTGAGGTTGTGTCTGCTGTCGACGCTTGGGGTGTAGCGTGCTGTGCCAGAGTTGGTCCACGTATAATGGGACCAGCGGCGGGTGGGGTGTCATACAGTGGGAGTGGTTTATTTCCGACCATCTTTCAGGTGGGAAATACCCGGTAATTAAACTGGGCATCCCGGGAAAGGCATATTAGGTCTATTTTCACGTTGAGTATTCGGCACTCATCGAAGTACTTTGACTGGCGATCATGTCCTAAATAGACGCCCAGGAGAGCTTAGTCGTTTAGCTTGCCGTCGCGGGTCTGATTTACGAATGCGACCTGGCAGCTGTAGACATGAATGGTACGCAGTCGAGCTTCAGGACTTGTACTCCAAAACATATCCCAGGACGATTTGTTGTCTGGATTGCGGTCGTTAAAGGGGATATTTTGAGTGATGGTTGCGAGAGAGATTACCTCGGCCCGATAGATGTCATTGATCAAACCGTTGTAACGTTCGACAATGCCGTGTAGTGCAGGCAAGTTCGTAAGAGTATATGTGATCCGGACGTGCTGGGCAGTGTTGATTACGTTGAAGGTCTCGCACACGAACTCATCGCCGCGGTCACATTTGAGCTCGCTTAAACCAGCAGGATATCCCTTTCCGATGTCGGTGTAGAACATATCCAAAGTGTCGGAGGCTTCGTCCTTAGATTTAAGCGCATATGTGAAACACATGCCACAGTTGGCGTCGACAAATTTGATGTTGGCGGTGCAGCCGCCAGGTGAGGTAGGTAGACCTGTTTCCAGGTCAACGTGGAAGAAGAGGCCGATCGGAGGGCGTGTATCTGGGTCTTGTTTACCCTTAGCGCACGGCACACAGAAAGAAAGATCAACAGGATGAGCATGAATATCAGCGCGAACGGATAGTGAGGCGGCAGTAGGGGGCACGGCGTGGCGTTCGTTCCCAAGGCGGGCTATGCAGATGTATTTACATTTCGGTGCGCGTACGGTCTCAGTACCATGGCGAAGAAAAGTATCGAGAATGCAACTGGCGTAGTGTCTGTTGTGAGTTCTTATTGTGAGATGCTAAAGGGAACACGACTGTGACAAGTCCGTCCTCTTGGTTAAGCTTGGTGAGAGTGGCTTACCAACCCTTTTCGTGAATGGAACGTTGCCATATAAATGGAGAGTTTGTTGCTTCCATGATAGAGAGGAGGCATCGTGAAGTGGTGCACCATCGTTGAGACCACAGTAGATAGGTACCTGAGTGTTGGTAGCATCAGCGAAGAGATCGACGTCAACAAAACCGAAGACATCAACGACATGTTTCTGAAATAATGTACGGTTGAGCATCCATCCATTTGTGCTCTCAGGGGTGGATGTGTATTTGTCGATGTTGTTTTGTTTAAGTGTAGAATTGGCCATACGAGAGAGTGTGTGTGGCCTAGTCGATCATGCCAGTGATGTGAACTGGGTTTGGAAGCTGGCGCAGCACCGACATTCGCTATAGTGTATTGTCCGGAAGTGTTGAGTATTTTATGGATATGGGTATTGTCCTGCATATTATGACATGCTGTGGGATGGGAGTTGTCGAATTTGTCAGGGAATAATATATCGTAGCCGTGGCGTTGGAGTAGAGGGGACAGAGAGAATGTCCGACCGGCCCGAGGCATGATAAGAACAGTGCCTAGGCCGGGAAGATAACCCCGTTGCGTTAGAGTAATGCATGATTTGTCAGGGGATTCGACAATAAATTGGCCGGTTTGAATATTTGCTACACCTGCGGTGCTCTTGTGTATATGTATCATAGCTCCTGAATCTATTAGGGCGCTTGTGAATACAATTTTATGTGCGGATCCTGCTACATTGTGAGCTGATTGAACTTCATAATGAGCCGTTGGCAGCTGATGGCGAGATATCTGTTGCGTTATGCTATATACAGAGGGGGTAGATTTGTGTGAAATATCCAACGTATTATGTACAATGGGAGAAATGCTGTCAACAGGGACCCCGTATCGTCATGCCTTCTTGAGATATGCTTGGTTGACGTGCCCGTCGAGGTTGCAACTATCACAGTGAGGAGTAGCACGATCGATCTTACATTTACTACCGTTATTGTCGCAACTACCACACCGACGGCAAATTAAAGTAGGACATGTTTATAGGCCATGGCCTGGTTTACTATACAAAGGGCATACCTTCATTTTAGGGGGGTTGTCGGCGGTAGTGACTGAAGAGCGTAGACCAGACACAGATTGTTCCTTCTGAGTCATTTGGTTATCCCCGACAAATTTGAGTGTCTTTGCGTGGACAGCCTGAAGTGTAATGGAGTCGATGTCTTTGTCGAATATCTCGGACCCCAGGAGGTGATAGCGATCGTCGAGACTATATAGGAGTGCACAGATGAGGTATTTATCTGGCACAATCTTGCCTGTCTCGAGAAGAGCTTGTCGAATTTCATCGAGGGACTGTATAGTTTCCTCGTCGTGCCGAAAGATGTGAAACCGGTGAGACTCTTCAGTGCATCCCGGAAACAGCCTAAACCTCCTGAATTGGTCGTAGTACAAATGTGTGCTGGAAGAATGCGTGTGGTGCCTTAGAGAGGTGCTGTTTGTAGACCGATTTAAGGAATGTCTCACTGATGGAACCGATCATAATGCGTCGACATTTGGCGTCAGCCGCTAAGTCGCATACTCCCCCGTGAGCTGAATTGTTGCAATCAGGATGTAAGCGGTTGATAACACCAAAGTGTTCGAGCTCTATCTTGAGACGAGTAAGCCAATTACCAAAGTCTTTGTTGCATGTGAGGAGACTTCCCTTGTAATGTTTTTAATACTTGGGACAAAGATGTGAGGGTAATTTGGGCTGTTCAGGAGTGATGTAGTGAGGCCTACGTGTGGATTGAGTAAGTGCCTCAATGGTGTCATTGGCGTCGAGAAGTTCAGCGTGAGCAGCGTCGAGGTCGGCTTGTGGGTCACGCTGATGAGGAGACATTGTTGGTTTTTGTTCGGCTTTCAAGAGTGTCTCTTTGGTCGAAGCGAGACGGACCTTAGTAGCGTTGAGCTCACGTTCGAGATCCTGTTTCAGATCACGCAACACGTTGCATTCGTATTCTGCATCCACGACACACTGTTTAAGTGTTGAGTGTTCGCGCGTTTGAGCGTCTAAAGTTGTTTTGACAGCTAAAACGTTATTACGCGAGATACAAAAATGCAGGTAGTGTAGGAAGTTGTTGTGGGTCAAATCCGAATTCGCGTGTAACATGAAGCACGTGTTTGAGGTGTTCCTGTGCTTCCCGAAGATCATCATATGCAGGACATCCTTCCCAATAATGTGACTGAAAATGTGTGGCTTCCTCAAGGGTTTGAAACTTCAGAGGGAGTGCAATGTATTCGGTGCGAGTCATGTCGATTGATATAGCATGTAATGTATGTGTATCTACTGCGATTGATATAGCATGTAATGTATATGTGTCTACTGCGATTGATATAGCATGTAATGTATGTGTGTTTAGTATTTACGGTGAAAACAATGACGTAGCTGTATAACTACGGTCGTCAAGTAGCGTGAGAGTAGAAGACTAATTAGTTGCAGCAAAGTCTTCTAGTGAAGAGTTATATACTAGGCTTATAGGCCCATAACTTGTTAGAACATATGTATTCACAGGAGAAGTAAAATTATTAATCCTCTTGTGGTATATATACATAAAGGTATATAATGTACATTGGTTACACGAAAGTATTATATGACAATGTTCTCATGCACTTGACACCGTGACAGTTCTATGTCACTATATTGTGATCTAGTGTACCGAACTTTGGTTGTGTATGAGATTTTGGCCTAACAATTTCTTTTCATTTTTTCATTGCTGTGACCTATATGAATAAGGACAGTGAATTGTGCTTCATCCTTCAAACTGAATTCTTGACCAAATTTGATCAATCAGTGAACTGTGCTTCACGCTTCAAACTTTATCCCCGACCAAATTGACCGACCTGATAAGTTGATTTCTGCAGTCAACACCGGCACTTGTGAGTATCCACTTCATGTGACAGTCACAGGAAGCAATAAATAAACACATCAACTGTGATAGATCACAATGGAGATTCTTTGAATGGAGCAATACAATGAACAGGCCGAGATATTTTTTATTGTACTATATACATATATATACATATATATATATATAATATATATATATATATATATATATATATATATATATATATA